>NC_079209.1:30104846-30169846 GCF_026745355.1 Beta vulgaris subsp. vulgaris
GACTTTGGGTGGAATGAGTTTAAAGACGCCTTGAGGACTAAGTATTATCCTCCGTACTTAAGGAAGCAAAAGACTATGGAGTTCACCAATCTGAGGATGGGGACTATGTCTGTAAATGAGTATCATAGCAAATGTTGGGAGTTGATGAGGTTCTCACTTGAGATGGTACCATCCGAGACTTTGAAGGCCCAAAGGTGAGCAAGAGTTAACCTTAACTCTCCAAAGTAAGCTATAACTTGTGAGACTCTTGATGAAATTTATGGTAGAGCTCCTCACTTATATGGGATTAAAGGAAGAGAGCTTGAAGGGACCTCCTCTAGGTAAAATAGGAAGTATAACAACAATGGGAACCAACAAAGTGAAGTTAAGAAGCCTAAGCCTAATGTTGGATTTAACCAAAATGAGAAGGACAATATGTACCCTAGTTGAAAGCCTAATGGGAACCAAGGGAATGGCAATAAAATTGAGAGAACCTTTTTATGCAAAAGGTGTGATAAGAACCATCCTTGAAAGGATTGTCAGGCCGGGCAACCTGGTGAGATGCCATTATTGTTAGAAATTGGGATACCGAGAGTATGAGTGCTTTAAAAAAGCTGGGGGATAACCTGTAGTCAAACCTCACCCAATTAGTAAGGCCCCTTATAATCATCAACAGAAGTTAGCTTCTTCCAATGCTGGTGCTAAACCTTGGATGAGGAATCAGTCTAAAGGTAGAGTTTTCGTCATGAACCGCCGTGAGGCTCATAATGTTTCTAAGGTAGTAGTTGGAACCTTTTTCATTATTTCCTTTTCTGTCAAAGTGTTATTTGATTCAGGAGAATCTTGTTCATTTATTTCTAGCACGTTAGTAGAAAAGCTTCAGTTAAGCAGTCCAGTGTCTATTTCATTATAAATTGCATTGCCATCAGGGGAGACGTTCAATCATACTAGGTTACATAGTCAAGCCAAAGGATTGAAAACGAAGATGAGAATAGGGAGATCTTGTTCGTATATGAGTTTCCTAGTGTGTTTCCTGAAGAGATATCGGGTGTGCAATCGGTTAGGGATCTTGAGTTCACCATATACTTAATGCCAGGAACCGGACCTATTCAAAGGCTCCGTATAGAATGGCTCCAGCTGAGATGAAAGAGTTAAAAGTTCAGTTGGAGAAGTTGTTGGAAAAAGGATATATAAGACCTAGTTCGTCTCCTTGGGATGCACCTGTATTGTTCGTGAAAATGAAAGATTGTTGAGGTTGTGCATTGATTATCGGGAGTTGAACAATGTGACGATCAATAATAAGTATCCGCTTTCGAGAATAGATGATTATGAAACGAGCGGGGATTTTTTCGAAGATAGATTTGAGGTCAGGTTATCACCAATTGATGATTGCTGAGGGTGATATTCCCAAGACCACGTTTAGGACGTGTTATTGTCACTTGAGTTCAAAGTGATGCTGTTTGTTCTTACCAACGCACATGGTGTTCATGGATTTGATGCGTAGGATTTTCAGGACATATATGGGTAAATATGTGGTTGTGTTTATAGTTGATATTTTGAGATATTCTAAGGATAGGAGAAACCATGAGCTGCATTTGAGGGAAGTTTTGTCCACCCTAAGAAAGCATAAGTTGTACGCCAAGCTCTCTAAGTGTGAGTTTTGATTGGATGAGGTTGCATTTTTAGGATATGTTATCTTAAAGGAAGGAGTTTCGGTGGATCCTAATAAGATTCAAGCGGTGCACGAGTGACCAATACCGAAGATGATATCTGATATAAAGAGTTTTCTTGGGTTAGTTGGTTACTATCGAAGATTTATAAAGGAGTTCTCGAAGGTCTCGAGACTAATGAGTCGCCTGATGAAGAAACAATGTAAGTTTGTCTGGACTCCAGATTATGAGGAAGCTTTTTCGATGTTGAAGGAAAGGTTGACTACAACACCTATTTTGGCTCTACCTGATGAAAGTCGGCAATATGATGTTTATAATGATGCTTCGAAATTTGGGTTAGGGTGTGTATTGATGCAAAACCAGAAAGTCATCGCTTATGCTTCTAGACAGTTAAAACCATATGAGGTTAATTATCCAACCCATGATCTTGAATTAGCTGCAATAGTGTGTGCTTTGAAGATATGACGACACTACTTGTATGGGGCAACGTGTAAAATAGATCATAAGAGCTTAAAGTATATATTCACTCAGAAGGAGTTGAACATGAGGCAGAGAAGGTGCTTAGAGTTGATCAATGATAATGATCTGGAGATCTTGTATCATGAAGGGAAAGCTAATGTTGTTGTTGATGCATTGAGTCGAAAGTCGAGTCATTCAGCTAATGTGCATGGTGTTGCCGAGTCAATTACGTGTCGAGGTTCAGAAAATGTCATTGGAGGTACTAGTAGAAGGATGTGTTGAAGAATTGTTGGGTTCTTTGTCAGTTCAAAGCCTCGATCTATGATGACATTAGGCAGGGCCAATCAAAGGATGAAAAGTTAGAAAATATTTGAAAGAATCAAGGATGGTCAGGTGTCGAATTTTCAAATAGCCAGTGATGCAAGTATCCGGTTCAAGGGGAGGTGGTGTATACCAGGTAATAGAGAAGAGTTGAAGCGGAAATTAATGGAAGAAGCTCATAGCTCACCTTATTCAGTACACCCAGGTGGTGATGAGTGGTATGAAGACTTAAAGTAGACGTTCTGGTGGCCAAACATGAAGCAAGAGGTAGCAGAGTTCGTGGCTAAGTGTCTCACATGACAAAAGGTTAAGTTTGAGAACAAGAGGCTGCAAGGGAAGGTTCAGTCTTTGGATATTCCGAGTTGGAAATGAGATTCTATATCAATGGATTTTATGTCTGCATTACCAAGAACTAAGGCTCGAAATGATACAATTTGGGTAGTGATAGATCGTTTAACTAAATCCGCAACTTTCATACCTATGAGAAATACTTGGTCAATGGTTCAATTGGCTAAAGAATATGTGAAGTGGGTGGTGAAACATCATGGTGTGCCTAAGGACATTGTTTACGATCGTGTTTCACGATTCTTGTCCATCTTGAGGCAGAGTTTGCAGAAGGCTTTGGGTACTAATTTGTTAACGAGTACAACTTTTCATTCGGCTACAAATGGGTAAACAGAACAAACAATTCAAACTTTACAAGATATGCTGCGATCTTGTGTTAAGGAGTATCAGGGTTCGTGGGAGGATTTCATGGATTTGATAGAATTTTCCTACGACAACCATCCTTATGCAAGTATTGGTATGCTCCATTTAAGGCTTTTTATGGTCGAAAGTGTAGAAGTCGAGTCACCTAGAATGATATTGTTGAAATTGTGGGGCTTGGACTCGAGTTCCTCAAAGAGACGGTGAAGCAAGAAAAAGTGATTCGATAAAAGATCAAGGCAGCCCAAGATCGACAGAAGAGTTATGTTGATTTAAAGTGAAGGGATGAAGAGTTTCAGGTTGGGTGAAGCTATATTGTTGTAACTATCTCCAATGAAAGGGGTGATGCGATTTGGATTTGCCAAATGATTTAAGTCGAATCCATGATGTTTTCCATATATATCAGCTAAAAAGGAAGTATATTCCGGATGTGTCTCATGTGTTGCAACCTGAGACCATTGAATTAGATGATAGTTGGACTTACGAGGAAACGCCTCAAAGAATCATTGATAGTAAAGTTATAAGTACTCGGACTAAGGATGTAAGATTAGTCAAAGTATTATGGCCAAATCATCAAACTGAGGAAGCAACATGGGAAACGGCAGCGGATATGCGCAAGAAATGTCCGGCATTGTTTTCCGAGGTTAGTTGTCGAGTTACGGGGTCGTAACTCCTTTTAAGGGGGTAGAATGCAATAGAGTTTCGCGCTTTTACTATAGCTATTGTATTTTAGCATTTTTTGCGTCATTATATGCATTTTAGACATGAGCATTTGAGTCAAAAACTGCAATTTTGAGGTTTTAAGCGAAAGTGTTATGACTTTTTGTATTAAGTTTCGAGGTCGAAACTTCTTTTAAGGGGGGTAGACTATAATACGCCATATTTTTTAGTATTTATTTAAATAATTAAATATTTATTTATATCTATTTTCTAAAATAAATGTTTTAAGCAAAGGGAATTTTAGTATTTTCACTAGTTTTAAATTATGTGGGCGCGAGTATGGCGCCAAAATTGAATATGTTAAGCTTTTGGTACTAAATCCTAGTAAAAAAAAAATTCAGAAAACCAAAAAACAATTTTTTTCTGGGCCATATTTTCCTACGACATTTTATGATAATTGGAAGGAGTTATGCTTTTCTATAATTTACAAATTTATGATGGAGGTCACAAATCTTGGTTTAATCTTCTAATTTATGGTGAAGGTTACAAACTATTTAGTGTTGAAAGTTAAGTACTACCTATTCTACGCCTACAAATACCCCATACCTTAAGCCATCTTTTTCATACAAAAACTTTGGAGAATCCATACTCTTTTACTTCAAGGCTCTTCTAGTTTTATATTTCTTATTCAAGTTCCAATTTTCTTTGGATTAAGAAAAAAAAATTCATGTTTCTTACTCAAAAATATTATGCTCGTGATGGGTTATTCATATTTGAATTCATGATTAAGTTCATGTGACAAGTTACGTATTAGATTTTTATATTATTGGTTTGTTTGGAGATCGTTCAAGATTAAGACTAAGTGGAGATACTAGTATACTCTTTGTGCAAGATCAAGCTACTTTATGTAGCTAGATCTTCTGAAATGTGATTTTATGTGATAAAGTTGTTTATTGATTTACTAGTTGGATTGATATATAAATATGGTTTAAAATGGTTACAATATTTAGTATTCACTCTTGGAAGTGAAAAGAAGGAATGGTTTTATCAATCGTTTTTATTTATAGAAGTTTTGTGATCCTTTTTGGAAAATTAAATTATTCTTATGAGGGAAGGTTGATTGGTTATGATGAACTTCGAATGTTCAAAAAGTTATTCATGATGAAAGGAGGTACATTCATGACTTACAAGTCATAATATTATTATTTCCGTTTGATTAACATCAAGAGCTTCAAAGTCCACTTGTTAGCAATCATAGTTACCCCTTGATATACCTCAGTGTGGGATGACTAGCTTGGAGGTGTCCACACTTAGCAAAATAGAAGAGGAGATAAGAAGACAAATGTTTTCAAGATTATATTTGTTCCAAGTTGTTTGAAAGAGTTTGTTCTTAAAAGGTCATTTTTGAATTATTATTCACGTGTTTGGAAAGAGTTTGTTCTTAAAAGGTTATTCTGGAATTATTATTCAAGTGTTTGGAAAGAGTTTGTTCTTAAAAGGTTATTCTTAAATTATTATTAAGTGTTTGAAAATAGTTTATTCTTAAAGAGTTATTCTTGAATTATTAGTGATGGAGTTTTCGAAATGAAAAATGTTGCGAACTAACAAATGTGTTACCTATCTGGTAATTAGGGATAGATATTACCTTTTTTTTTTCAAACGAACTAAAATGATTGAAATTTTTCTATCTGGAATTGTCTTAAGTCTAATTCTTATTACTTTGGCTATATTATTTGGAACAAGATCCATTTTGCATCATATCTAAGGGATTCCTTAGTTCGGGCCGAAGAAACAATGTCAATCGAACATTCTGACTGCAATCTTATTCTGTCCGTGAGGATCCCACCACAGCACCTTGTACTTTTGATAGGCCATTATTTCGTACTCAGTTATATACTGACGAGTATTTCTTTTTCCTATTTGGCTTTGTCTTCTTTACCTTTTTGCTAAGCAGTTTTGCAGGTGAATTATGGATGTGCATAGGAGCATACTAAGAAAGAAAATCTTCAGCTAGATTAGGGTGTTTTATTTATATCAAATATTGAGACAATATTTAATTTTATTAATAAGAAGTATTATTATTTTTGGGTAATGTCTTCCGCTGCAAGTTATTTTTGTTAGTTAGTAGTTGGTTGCCGAAAGCGTGTTTGTCAGGTGGCGGTAATACTCCTAAATTGCTCAAATATCATTTACTAAATTATGTATTTAAAAGCGGGTGTTACATATCAATTGTTTGTTTTAGCTTTGCAATCATCATCTTCTCAGTCGTCTTTTCATGCACCGCGAGACACTCTTACTTCTAGCAATAATCCTACCAGCTTTGTTAATGACAGTATATGATTTATATATATTTCAAAATTAAGTGATTCTTATTTTATAAACGTATAAAACCAAATTATATGCAAAATCTCATGCTCATATTTATTTGAAATTTACTTTAGTGAAACAATTTGTTTCACATATTGCCAGAAATAAAAGAAAGCTCATTTTGTTAGGAAAAAGAACTCGAGGTATGCACTATCTACTTTCAAAGTCATTATGATATTCCATAGTTATATTCATTTATTTGTTTCGATGAATAAAAACGCAAAAATAATAGGCAGTTCTATGGTTTCTCGAGACATGTTGAAATTGGCACAATCTCATAGTCAGTTAGATCTAAGAGAAATGTGGTTTGAAGATCAATTATCCTTAAATCAGTTACACGCAGAATTATAAACGGTATTAATTTCCTATTTATTTATCTATTATAGGTATGTATGATTTGCATTACTTTTCATATCAAATCTAAATGTATTATTGTTTATGACTTTTATAACGATGAAAATATTGAATCAACTACTTGTGACCAATCAAATACTATCATTCAAGATGAGTGTGTTACAAAAGAAAACAATGACAACGACATCAATCACTAGTAGAATAAATGCTTATTGTTGCAGTTATTAAGTGGCCTATTGCGGCAATTTTGGCCGCGCAACAATTAAGGGGGCAGCAATAGGTAATTAATATATTGTTGTGGTTTTAAAACCGCAACAATATTTGAACATATTGCTGCGATTTCTGGGTAAAACCGCAACAATATGTTTATTTCTTATTAAAAAAGTACATTGTATTGCTGCAGTTTTGCCTAGGAACCGCAGCAATATCTTGGTCTATTGTTGCGGCTATTGCCTAAAACCGCATCAATAGGTCCTAGTACCGATAACTTTTTTTTTCATTTTGCAATTGAATTTAAAAGAATATCATTCTCTCATCCAAGGAGACTATTGCAGCACTGAAGTACCATGACAACACAAAAATAACTAAACCAAATCGCCATATATTCAATAAAAATAATATTCTATAAACCCTAATTACTAAAATATGTAAAAAATGAAAACATACCTAATAAGGAAAAAATTTAAAAAAACGAAAAAGAAAAAATAAGTAGAGATACAGCATTACATTAGAGATACATAGAATTAATAAAAAAATTTAAAAATTAAAAGAAAATGGGAAAATGACATTAGATCTTGAAACCCTAACTTAGAGATTTGTCGGACGAACGCTTGGTGCAGAAGATGGTGTGGATGGCGAACGAACTCGAGACGAACGACGGGCAAAACACACGAACGAAGATGGCGAACGACGACCAGAATGGATGAACGAAGATGGCGAACAACGGTGGTGGAGACGAAGATAGCGAACGACTTTGGTGGAGACGAACACGACGGCGCTGGTATGAACGAACTCGAGACGAACGAATGACTCGAGACGCCTTAATTATTTGAACGAACGAACGACTTTAGTGGAGACGAGCGCCGGTGATAAATGGAGACGAACGACACTGTATAAAGTAAAAGAGAAGGGGCGAAAGCAAGGAGGGAAGAGAGAGAGGAAATGAGGGGAGGAGATGAAGAGAGGGGGCTGTAAACCATGAAGATCTGTGGCTAGGGCGACGGACGACGGTTGCTGTAAACTGGAAATGAGAGAGGAGGGAGAGAGAGAGAGGAGAGAGCAAAGAGTGAAATACTTTTTTGGCAGAAACGGCGGAGGAGGAGGAAAATGAGAGAGAGAAATATTTTTTTACTTAAACGGTTGATGAAGAGGAATAAAACCCTAATTATCCCGCGTGCATTTTTTTATTTAAAAAAGCCTATTACTGCCGTTGTTTGAAGGAATCGCAGCAATAGGTTTAAATATGAATAAAAAAGTAATATTTTAATATATTATTGCGGTTCTGACTGGAAACCGTAGCAATAGAGCTGGTCAGCAATTCAACTTAAGTTTTAAAATTTTTCCTTTGAAAAATATTGTTGTGGTTTCTAGTCAAACCATAGCAATGTGTTTTCCTTTTCTTTTTACGTGATATATTGTTGCGTATGCGTAAAACCACAACAATACCACAACAACAATAAACAATTATTCTACTAGTGAATGATATGTATATCGTCACATATTGGCATATTATTTCTACTACTTATTACGAGTCATGTGAAACTTAAAAATGACTATTATTATTTATTGCATTTTCTTATTCTTTAAAATTAATATTGCATATTTTATTAATGCATTTGTTTGTTATTTCATTAGGAACACTACAAGAGGGGGGGGGGTGAATTGTAGTGTGGAACTTATTGCCCAAATAATGCAGAATTTAAAACAGAAGCAATAAGGAACTGTAAGTGCAAGAGAGATTTTTACGTGGAAACTTCTTGTCTCAATACAAGAAGAAAAACCACGACCTACTCAGGATTTAAACTCTTCACTATAATAGGAAATCTCCTATGATTCAACCTATTACATACTCAAGTTCCACTCGGAACTCCAACTCTCTCACAATCTCCACTCTATACTCTAGATTTAACTCTAAATCTTTCAAGAGTTTCCACAACTCTTTACCAAAGGTTTACTCAAACCCTTCACCCCTAGATAGACTTCACCCTAAGTCTACACATACACAATAAGAACTTACTCAAGTTCCTAACTCGAACTTACTCAAGTTCCTAACTCGAACTTGATACAAGAATTCACTCAAACCCTTTACCAAGTTCCCATTACAAGAGTTCACTCAAACCCTTTAACCCCAAACTCAAATACAGACGCTTGATAATTTGGTTTAACTCTAGTATATAGAAACTGAATAATTGTAAAGGAACATGGCACTCGTAGGAACTTGAAACTCAAAGGAACTGACTCAAACAAGGAATAAGAAATATTATTCTTTTGTAACGCTATTCCTCAAGCCAAACTTATGGAATGACATAAGTCTAACACTATGGAAAGACACCAGTCAGACACTATGGAATTACACCAGTCAGACACTATGGAATGACACCAGTCAGACAATTTGAAACTCAATTGAACTTGTATATTTATAGCAGTCTTTTAGATGAACGTGGGATTAATCATGTGTTAGTGGTTAAACCATTATCCCATGATGTTCCTTACTCGAAGGAACACGTTCCTCAATCATCCCATGATCCCCATGATCACTGTTAAACGTGGGAGAGAATTATGTTACTGCTTCCTAAAATCTAGCCTTTAATTATGCAACCGTAATTTAAAATTGATTTTTATTAAAAACTATTTTAATTAATAACATCAAAATTTAATCTTTTATAAATAATATATTTAAAAGATTTTCTTGTAAATTCGAAAATGATTTTATTTTGAATAAATATAAAATCTTTTACATATAAGATCTTTTCTTAATACAGATGTGTACCATATAAAATCATTTTCCTAAAATATAGCCTACAAAACTCAACAAAATCCTTTTAAGCGTTGCACAATATTTACACGCCAGTTCCTTTGACTGCTACTTTGTTCCTTTAACTTAAATTGATAGACACACGTCTGTTCCTTTAGAGAGGAACAGACAGACAATTTCTTTAACAATACTCATTATACGTATTATAAATCTAGGCTTTTATATTCCAAAAACAAAAAAGATAAAATTAAATTAAATAAAATCAGATTCCTAAAGATACCGATTTTATTAAAAACTTATCTTTTATTTTAAAACTAAAACTTATCCTAAAACAACTAACGCATATTATTTATAAATAATTAACCACATAGAGATTTATTAAGAAATAAACTCTTAATAAATTCTTATAGATTAAGATAATAATATGCATCAGATTTATTGACTCTTAAATACTTTTGACTCTAAGTTCCACGAGTTCCTTTGACCTTACGAGTTCCTTTAGACCTTGTTCCATTACCTTTCATGTTTCCATATACTTACATGAATCCTAGAAAATAAACTCATATTTTCTGCCTTCATGCTCCATGCTGCTCCAACTCAAGAACCGCATGTTGATAGCTCCACCTTTGGAACTTCAGTGTGCTAGTTCCTTTAAGAAACTTCGCACTCATAGTTCCTGCTCAGGAACTTCTTGTTTCAACTCTGAAACGTTATATTGCTGCTCCCACTCAGGAACTGCTCCAGAACTTCATATTCAATGTTCCTCATAGGATGTACCTAGGAACCGCTCTAGTTGTGTTCCTTATAGGAACTCTTTTAGGAACTTCACTTGTGGGAAGACCTTCATGATGTGATATATTCAACCTTTGATGACTTGTTTCATGTTAATGTAATATGCACATCTCAAACACACATGTTAGTTAGATAATCATCATTTGTTATAATCATCAAAATACTACATGACTCAACAATTTCCCCCTTTTTGATGATGACAAACAAATGATGCTTATCACAAATTAAGCAATAAACGATGTACTTTAATTCCCCATAATGAACAAGTCATGCAAGTATATGAAGGAGAATACCTACATAAATAAACACATCATATAAAGAACAATCATCATGGAAGGATATAAGACTTAACTATATTTGACCATAAGCATCATACATATTCTTCCCCCTTTTGTCATTATCGAAAAGGATCATCTTGCACATATTTATTTTAGGTAAATCATATACACATTATTTTATATGCTACACTTACCACCATCATGGTTAAGCACTTGTTAGTCCAAAAGCCTCAAGAATCTCAGTTTTCAAACTTAGGATGCATGTGCTACACAAATTTCCAACTCACAATCCAAAGACCCAACTTCAAAAACCATCGAAGGAACTTGACAAGTAAGAAAATAAAAGTCAAGCAAAAATCAATTTTGAAAGTCAAGAATGGATTAAGAGATAGGACATTGTAATATCCGGCTCAAAGAAATATGAAAGAAGTTTGTGGAAATTTTTGAGTAGAAGGAACTTGAGATATATTGTGTGCTCTATGGTTTAGACTTATAATAAGAGGTTCTCAACAATCATTATAGTTAATCACTTCACCTCACACTTTTTAAATCTCTGTCAAACCTCACACACATTCACCTTGATATAAATCTATCAAGTTCACTTTTCTTAACTAAGCAGCCATGAGGAACTCATTGAGTGAAAAAACTTGAACAAATTCATCTTTATAGTCAAGTTCTTTCAATCATTCGCTTATGTTCCTCTTCTCAAATCATCAAATCCATGAGTAAGCATTTTCACAACCATATATATGACATATTGAATTCTAGAAAATAATAAAGATTG
The DNA here is from genome assembly GCF_026745355.1 of Beta vulgaris subsp. vulgaris. Classification (NCBI taxonomy): domain Eukaryota; kingdom Viridiplantae; phylum Streptophyta; class Magnoliopsida; order Caryophyllales; family Amaranthaceae; genus Beta; species Beta vulgaris. The sequence goes on from NC_079209.1 coordinate 30,116,190, forward strand.
GATCACCCTTGTTTACTTTTTTTTTTTCAATTTTTTTTTTAACAAGGGTGTCATTACAAGATGTTGTACTTTTCCTAGAATGTCACATTTACCTACCACAAAGAAGTAAACATATATATCGATTCCTTCCTTATTCCCCCTGAGTTCTTTACCATTCCTTCATCATTAGGAACTTATATGAGTAGCTCCATCTAATGATATATCTTTCTGAGCATCAATTGTTAAAACATATAATACTTGCTTCTCACTTCTTCCTTAACTTCCCCCTCAAAATGTATTTACCATTTATCACTCTTTATGTATCATTGAACCATAAAAAGTCATGAATTTTAATTTAGAGCACACAGAAGTTAGTATATTTGAAGTGACAGGATATGAATGGAATGATAAATTAATTAATCAAAGGGTGTTTGAAGAAATGTGGTGTGAACTGTTGATAGTTGGCTAAGAATAGGTTTGTTCCCTCTAAAAGTTAAATGAAATGAAATATATTAAGGGAATTTACCATCTTGTTCCAACAAGGTTTCTTTCATTGTATCTTTGGCAACTTAGGACTTTCATGTTTGCCAGCATCCACAATTCTATTATGAGACCTCTAACACTCTTAGGCAAGAGAATATGCCTTTATGACACAAAATTTAAGTGTAACATATTTACTCTAGTGTGTATATAATCACTTCAATTTTAGTACATGTAAGAACCCAATTCGACAAAACTTTTCGAAAAGAACATGTTTACGCTCAAGTCATACTTCATTAAGTCTTGTTCCTCTAAACAATCCATGAATAGGTGAAATTATAAAGAACATATATTCACATAATTTAAAGCAAGACTTTTAAAATTTATGCACTCAGATTAATAAATTTTAACAATGTAATATATTAATGTGAATAGGAACATCATAACTTAAGTCATATTTTACCATGAATATAGAATTACCTCAAGTACTGGACTGATTTTGATGACTTACTTTTGAATTCCCGAACTGTTAGTTCCATCATTTTGATGTCTTCACATCTGATGGATACTTCCATTTCAACTTGATTCATACTCATCGTTCTTCAAAAGTTCCTTGACATGTTTTTGTCATAATATCATTATGCTCCAAGAGAGTAGTTGAGTTCCCTTATCATGCTCGTGTACTCATTTGCGTATAAGGTTAGCAAAAACTCTTGCATAAAATAGTTAGTGTACCAAGCATATTATCCATATTACGATGTACAACTACTAAGTCAATTCCTCTTGAAAACAGAAATTATTGTTAATTCTGAAATCATTTTTCAAGAAGAAACTTGATGTTGTTCCTTGTATATTTTCAGAAAAAAAAAATTATTTTGAACACATTGAAAATCTATTTAGAACAACCTAAAACCCATGTAAGCAACAAAAAGAATATTCAATTATTTCATGGCCTAGCTATATGAATAAAAGTTTCCTCAAAATCAATACCTTTGTTTAGTTGTTTCTCTCAACAACTAACCTGTATAGAGTTTCTTTGCCTATGTCTCTGTGAATGAGCCATATGTATACTTCTTATGTTCCAGTTAGAATCAAGAAACTCGATTGTTGGAATTGTTTATTCCTACTGATTAGGCAGGAACTTTGCTTACACATATTCATTGAGTTGAACTTTTATTTCGTGAACTTGAACTTGATCTTCATTTTTAAGCTCTTCTCCATACGTTCATATAGCTAGCTACTATTACTTTTTAGAGTGACATATTTCATATCAAGAACTCTAGCTCCACAGGAACTTGTGAGTTCAACATAAAAATTCATCTTTAACCTGTTTTCAAGTTTTCTCCTTTGAAGATGTCATAGGATGTCTTGTTGATCAACTTATAATCATCCTTTGTTGATGATTTAGCAAGTGACATCGATTGCTTTTTCTAACTTGTTCCTTGTTTAATTTTACGTTGGTTTCTGAAGCTACAGTTCCTTCATCATAAGCATATAGCGAGAGTAATGTTGATTTGTCTATCATCATATGCTTGGAACACTCGTTGTCGAGCTATATCTTACGAGTTGTTCCCCTCACTAAATACTGTTTGTTCCTTCAGTTTGGGTTGTCATAAACTAAGAAATATAATCCATAAAGCGAACCCAAAAATAAATACTTTGTGCATTTTAATATTAGTAGGTTAGTCAAAAGAGATAATATAATTAAAGCATATAATGAAATAAAGTTCCTTAAAAAATATAGTCTCATATGAAGAGGAATTCTGCTTTGTTCAAGTGAACTAAGATTAATTTCAAAAGAATTAGAAACTTGTTCCAAATGTTGATATTTTTCTATACCATTTAGTAGTTCCACTAATATTAGTTTACCATCGCTTCCTTCAAATCAATAGTCAATGTTTCTTGATTTGAGAAGCTGATTTTATGCATTTAATTTGGTGGAAATAGAATAAGTAGGCAATAGGAACAATTTGCTATTATAAGAGAATAAAGGCACTGAGACTTTAATTACTTAACTCACTTAATCACTTAGTCAGAGACACTTAGAACTTCATTAATTAAGTTCCTATATAATAGTTATTTACATAAAAAGAAGTAGAATGTCAAGAATGAGGAAGCAAACTAGCTATGCTATCCTTGCTGCAAGTGTTTACCAGATCTGGAGTGTCAGAAATGAGGCGTTTTGGTCACAAATGGTTGTTCAGGTAGATAAAAGTGTGTATAGAATCCAAAAGAATGTAATTGACAGAGTATACTGTGTTTTACCTAAGAAATGTTCTAGGAAGGATAGAGACTGGCTGAGACAGTTAAGTTTGGTGATTTGTAATTAGTACCACTGTTGGTGGTCCTGAATGTGGTTGATGAATGAAATGATATTACTTATTGAGCTAAAAAAAAAAAAAAATAGTTATTTAGATTAATCATGAGATTAGATCATAGGATCATGGATTTACACGTTGTTCCTTTCCTTGAGGAACAAGCACATCATGCGCCACTTTGTATACGTTCAATTGAACGTGTTATATCCAGTATCTCACTTTCCTAAATTCTAGGAAATTGTTAAGCATAAAAAATTAATATTAGTTCTTTTTAATAATATCCACGAAGGTTTTTCTTTAAATATAAAAGATTTAATTTTAATATTTTTTTTTTATTAAAATCTTTCCATAACCAAAAAAATCTTTAAAATGATTTAACTTAGTCAAAATCTTTTTCGTTAAAACCTTCCTAAATTATAGCCTTAATTAAGCTTCTATTATTATTTGAAAATGAACATCAGTTAATAGATTTGTTGATTCATGCTTAATTACTATACTCATGTGATTATATTAGACTTCGTTTGAATCAATTTAGTTGTGCCAATAAGTCTGTTCCTTTCAGAGGAACTGATAATCATTCTCTTATTACATCTATAAGTTCCTTTACCAATATTAATTATATCCATAGACAAACCTACAAGATATAATTTTACTTGCACAAAAACTTGAAGAGAAGTTAGGTTGAAATAATTCATATATATGTAACGATCATAAAACAACTTCTCTTTCATTACCTTCTTCAATCATGTATTTATAAGAGATATCAAAAATCAAATTTGATAACAATAATGACCAAGATATATAGTATGTAAAGATTATTACCCAAATGTCCTAAGAAATATATTTCACCATTTACATACTTTTTCTAGCTTTTGTAGTCATAGGAACTCATGTCTAGAACAACTAACCTCTACATCAAGAGATGTCAGTTCCTTTCACATTACCTGCAAAATAAGCAAGTTCTTGGTTTTTGGTACCCAAATATATGTTGGGTCCTTTCTTGTTAGTAGGAAGAACATAAAATATCCATATTCATGATGTACGTACATATCTACCACTACTAACAAGGAACATCATGTACCGACATAAGAAATATTTCAAATATTCATGATGCATAATAAAACTATCATTTGGCAAATGAATAATAATATGAGTGTGATATAACTGCCAAAAATAATGGATTTTCCTTAAGATGAGAAACCAAGTTCCAGAGACACAAATATGCATTGTTCCATATAACTTGTTCCTTCAACTATTTCTAGTATATGATTCTTTGATATTTTTTTATTTTTAAAAAATTGGAAATCTGGAATTTTGTCTTTAGAAAACAATGTTAAAGCTATCCTAAATTTCTACAAAAACATCAAAGCCAAATAAAACAATCTTACTAGAAATACTTAAGGAACAAGTTCCAATGTAATATATGCGTATAAAAAATATCTCAAGGAAGAGATACTTACATCAAAGGGGTTGTTCATAATCCTCGAGTGACTTTTAATTGTGTATAAAAAGTCTGCCTTCACTTGTTCCTTTGAATGACATCGGGTGGAGTTCCTTTCTCGTACGTGTTCTTTCTTCTTGCAGGAACTTAACGCAGCAGGGTTTCCTGCTTATCAATGAGTTCCGGCTCTGATACCAATTGTTATTTCACTAGGAACACTACAAGAGGGGGGTGAATTGTAGTGTGGAACTTATTGCCCAAATAATGCGGAATTTAAAACATAAGCAATAAGGAACTGAAAGTGCAAGAGAGATTTTTACGTGGAAACTTCTTGTCTCAATACAAGAAGAAAAACCACGACCTACTCAGGATTTAAACTCTTCACTATAATAGGAAATCTCCTATGATTCAACCTATTACATACTCAAGTTCCACTCGGAACTCCAACTCTCTCACAATCTCCACTCTATACTCTAGACTTAACTCTAAGTCTTTCAAGAGTTCCCACAACTCTTTACCAAAGGTTTACTCAAACCCTTCACCCCTAGATAGACTTCACCCTAAGTCTACACATACACAATAAGAACTTACTCAAGTTCCTAACTCGAACTTACTCAAGTTCCTAACTCGAACTTTGATACAAGAATTCACTCAAACCCTTTACCAAGTTCCCATTACAAGAGTTCACTCAAACCCTTTAACCCCAAACTCAAATACAGACGCTTGATAATTTGGTTTAACTCTAGTATATAGAAACTGAATAATTGTAAAGGAACATGGCACTCGTAGGAACTTGAAACTCAAAGGAACTGACTCAAACAAGGAATAAGAAATATAATTCTTTTGTAACGCTATTCCTCAAGCCAAACTTATGGAATGACATAAGTCTAACACTATGGAAAGACACCAGTCAGACACTATGGAATGACACCAGTCAGACACTATGGAATGACACCAGTCAGACACTATGGAATGACACCAGTCAGACAATTTGAAACTCAATTGAACTTGTATATTTATAGCAGTCTTTTAGAATGAACGTGGGATTAATCATGTGTTAGTGGTTAAACCATTATCCCATGATGTTCCTTACTCTAAGGAATACGTTCCTCAATCATCCCATGATCTCCATGATCACTGTTAAACGTGGGAGAGAATTATGTTACTGCTTCCTAAAATCTAGCCTTTAATTATGCAACCGTAATTTAAAATTGATTTTTAATTAAAAACTATTTTAATTAATAACATCAAAATTTAATCTTTTTATCAAATAATATATTTAAAAGATTTTCTTGTAAATTCGAAAATGATTTTATTTTGGAATAAATATAAAATCTTTTACATATAAGATCTTTTCTTTAATACCAGATGTGTACCATATAAAATCATTTTCCTAAAATATAGCCTACAAAACTCAACAAAATCCTTTTAAGCGTTGCACAATATTTTACACGCCTAGTTCCTTTGACTGCTACTTTGTTCTTTAACTTAAATTGATAGACCAACACGTCTGTTCCTTTAGAGAGGAACAGACAGACAATTTCTTTAACAATACTCATTATACGTATTATAAATCTAGGCTTTTTATATTCCAAAAACAAAAAAGATAAAATTAAATTAAATAAAATCAGATTCCTAAAGATACCGATTTTATTAAAAACTTATCTTTTATTTTAAAACTAAAACTTATCTTTTATTTTAAAACTAAAACTTATCTTTTATTTTAAAACTAAAACTTATCCTAAAACAACTAACGCATATTATTTATAAATAATTAACCACATAGAGATTTATTAAGAAATAAACTCTTAATAAATTCTTATAGATTAAGATAATAATATGCATCAGATTTATTGACTCTTAAATACTTTTGACTCTAAGTTCCACGAGTTCCTTTGACCTTACGAGTTCCTTTAGACCTTGTTCCATTACCTTTCATGTTTCCATATACTTACATGAATCCTAGAAAATAAACTCATATTTTCTGCCTTCATGCTCCATGCTGCTCCAACTCAAGAACCGCATGTTGATAGCTCCACCTTTGGAACTTCAGTGTGCTAGTTCCTTTAAGAAACTTCGCACTCATAGTTCCTGCTCAGGAACTTCTTGTTTCAACTCTGAAACGTTATATTGCTGCTCCCACTCAGGAACTGCTCCAGAACTTCATATTCAATGTTCCTCATAGGATGTACCTAGGAACCGCTCTAGTTGTGTTCCTTATAGGAACTCTTTTAGGAACTTCACTTGTGGGAAGACCTTCATGATGTGATATATTCAACCTTTGATGACTTGTTTCATGTTAATGTAATATGAACATCTCAATCACACATGTTAGTTAGATAATCATCATTTGTTTATAATCATCAAAATACTACATGACTCAACATTGTTTTTAACAGAGAGCTACTCAGATTTAGGAGATCCTACATATGTCTCTGAGTTTTGTAGTGCGGAAATGTGGTTTGACGAGAGACTCAACAAGAAAAACAAAACAATCAAGCCGAAGTTTTCGTGATGTTGCATGCAAGGGAAGGTCAACTACCTCTAATAAAACATCCACCTCAAATTCTTTATGATCTATTAAAGAAGAAACATTATAGAAGCAACCACTTTCTTCAAAACATAAGATGATATAATATGATGTATTCGTTTACATCTATGGGTGAAGAGAATTATTGCACCTACAACTAAAGGTCGAGGTCCATACAATTACAAAATTGGTTGTCAAAATAATCATTTGATAGGTACTTTATTACCTGTTGATGGTGCCTGGCCTAAGTTTTCCCATCTTTACATATACGATACTGAGGATGAAATCAAGAACATAGTAACAATTGCAAGGTATAACATACTAAATGGCTTTCAGTATCATTTTTAGTTTAACTGTTGAAGTTGTATATTCTGTTTCACATTGTAAGTTCTTTTTTCTATATGTCTTACCAGTACGTCAAAGCCTGATAAGTTTGAAGATCGCTTAGTCTCACAATTACAAGATATAATTCATATGATATATCAAAATAACCCTTTAAATTAGCTCATAATTTTAGAATGGCTAGGTATAAGTTTGCATCTAACACGTGTGAGAATTTGAAATTAAAGCTTATTGGAAAAAGAGAGTCTGATGGAAGAACTTACAATTCGCGAACGACGTCAGAAGTTGTTGCACTTATTTTAGGAGATATTGATAGTGCCGACAAAAGATGTAATTACAGAAATGAAGGGTGAAAAGCTGAAAAATTTTCGAGCTTCATCCTTCTTACCTCGCTATGCAATATCCACTATTATTTCCATATAGAGAAGATGGATTTAGAACAGATATTATGCATAGAGATAAGACTCCAATAGACGGTTCAACAGGAAAGACATCTAAACTCACAATGCGTGAGTTCTTTGCATACAACATACAAGATCGAGCTTTGAAAGCTGCAACATTTCTATTATCTCGGAGGTTGTTACAACAATTCTTAGTCGATGCTTACACAATGATTGAAGCTGAAAGGTTGTCTTTTCTTAGACACAACCAATAGAGCTTGAGAGCTGCGAATATCAAGAATTTAAGAGGTGATGTGGAAAAAGGTGAAACAGAAGGATCGTCGACTGGAAGTCGTATAGTCTTGCGATGGCTATTTGTAGATGGTATGGTTATGCAAATTTATTTATAACATTTACGTGTAATCCTAAGTGGCAGAAACCACTAGATTTGTAAATAAAAGAGGCCTCAGGCAAGAGGATAGGCCAGACATCATATGCCGAGTTTTTAAGATAAAACTAGACCAGCTGGTAAAAGATTTAAAAGATCGCAAAATATTTGGTCGGGTTAGGGCTGGTATGTTAGACATTGTCCTTATTCCAATTACTATTATTATATGTTTAAATTGCATTATTATAGTTATATATTGTATATAATTTGATTATGAAAACTTATTTTGTTGATCTTCTGCTTTTCAATGGTTTATACAGTTGAATTTCAAAAGCGTGGTTTGCCATGCATCAAGAAGACAAATACCATGTTGATGGGATATTGATAAGATTATTTGTTCAAAGTTGCCTGATGAATGTGAAGATCCAAAACTATATCAAGTCGTCAGTGAGTACATGATGCACGGTCCATGTGGTGCAACAAACACAAACGCTCCGTTTATGATTCTCAAGCAATGCAGTAAGCATTTTCCCAAGAGGTTCATTAATGGCATTGGAGGGGATGATGAAGGATATCCAGTGTACATGCGAAGAGATATCACTAGTGGAAAAAACGTTATCTGTCACTTAGTAACAGATACAGTTTTTACAAAACCGCATCAGAAAATCAATTATAAAAATGGGAAGGAAAGCTGAGAGGAAAATCTGATGCGGTCCACAAGAGGACCGCATTAGATTAAAAAACTAATGCGAATTTTTAAAATCTGATGCAGTTTCTGGAACCGCATCAGATTTATTATATTTTAAAAAAAACAAAAACGAGCTTGTTTCTGCAAGCCCAAATAACAAGAACAAATCCTAATGCGTTGATGAAGGCCCAACGCATTTGATCAACCTTCATTTACCGACCCATCCTAATCTCTCTCCTCCCCAATTGAAAAATCAAACCCTAATAATCTCTCATCTCTCTCTCCTCTCTCCTCACTCCTCACTCCTCACTCCTCAAACCCTAATAATCTCTCTCCTCCGTCACAAACCGCAGAACAACCCTAACCAAATTCTCACTCAGATCCCTCCTCTCTCCTCTCATAAACGCCCCATCTCTCTCTCCTCTCTACTCGTCCTTCACAAAACGAGAACAAAGAACGAAAATGGCGTAAAGATGAATGAAAGCGAAGAAACGAGATGAATGAACAACGAAAATGAAGAACGAAGAAATGAGATGAAGAACATATTGAAGAGCAAAAGGAAGAACGAAGAATCGAAGATATGTTCACAAGAAATTGGTTTGTTTGAGTTTTTATGGGATTTACTTTTTGGATCTGGTTTTAGGTGTATTTTTTTTCGTTTATTTTGGGATTTTTTTTAGATCTGGTTTTGGGTTTAGGTTTTATTTCGTTTTTTTAGGCTTCCATTTTCTCTTTATTTTTTTGTTCGACTCGTAATTTTCCTTCGTTTTCGTATAAACATCTCCTTCGTTTTCTAATTGTAGTTTTTTTTTCATACATATTGCATTTTTCGTATACTTAGTGACTGGTAGTTAGTTTTTTCGTATAATTAGTTTTTAGATCTAATTTTTGTTTTGTATAATGCAATATTCGTATAATTCGTATATTGCAATATTCTTTCAATTAGTTTTTAGATCTAATTTTTTTTGTCGTTTATTTTGGTATAGTTCGTGACTGGATAATTATTGTTGTTTATTTTGGAATTTTGTTTTTAATTTTCATATAGTCTCAATTTTTAGGTATTTTTCAGTTTGTAATTTTCTGTATATATGTTAATTTTTTTTTTGATTATTTGTGTAATTTTCTTTATTTATATTAATCATGAATTTATGTTTAGTTTATATATAAATTATTATTTATATGTATTTTGTATAATTTTCTTTTCTATATAATGTATTATTGTTGGTATATATATGTTTTGGTAACATTGAGACTTGAGAGAGGAATGTTAGCGCCGAAATTGAGACTTGAGAGAGGAATGTTTAAGTTGCAGACCTTCCGCTGCAGGTCTGCAACTTTTTTTTGACCATTACATTCTACATACTGATGCGGTTCTTATGTAAAACTGCATCCGTATGTAGATTTAGTGATACGGTTTTACTTTAAAACCACATTAGTTTATACGATTATCTTATGCGGTTTTAAGTAAAACCACATCAGTAAATTATTTTTTATGCGGATTAGGACCGCATCAGAAAATGTCTATAAGCTGTTGCGCACCCACCTGATGCGGACCAAAACCGCATCAGAAAGCCAGTTTTGACCGCATGAGGTGGGATTTTTTCCACTAGTGTATCAACGTTGAAGGGTGTAACCAATCTAGATCCATTACATATTTGTTCAAATATATAAACATGGGCTATGATGGGTGACAGTTGCGGCTTATAAAGATAAACAGAAAGAAGGTGAAGCCAAATTAATAGATGAGAGAAAGATGTATTATGATTGCCGATACATTTCGGCATGCGAAACAATTTGGAGGATTTTTGGATTCAACATCCATTATCGCACACCTGCTGTTGAAAGATTTGGTTTTCATCTACCAGGAGAGAAAATTGTTTTGCTTAATGACCATGCAGATGTGGAATCTGTACTAGACAAACCTCATATTGACAATACTAAATTCCAATCTTGTATGCAATGTAACGAAAAATCTCAAGAAGCTAGAGAGCTTACTTATGTGAAGTTCCCTACAAATTTTTTTTAGACGCAGGCTCAGAGAGAGTGTACACGAAGAGCTAAAGGTTTCACAATAGGACAAATCTACCACGTCTCACCAGGATTTGGAGAGAAGTTATATCTTAGAACTTTACTGAATTTTGTAAAAGGTGCGACATGCTACAAAGACATTAGAACGGTTGATGGTGTAGTGTATCCTACATTCAAGGAAGCTTGCTAGGCAAGGGGGTTACTTGATGATGACAAGGAATATGTGACGCAAAAACAGAAGTAAGTTTTAGAGAATCAGGGGACTACCGAAGACATTTGTTCTCCATGTTACTATTATCTGAGAGTATGTCGAAGCCGGAGGAAGTTTGGCAGAAGACATGGCAGTTATTGTCTGATGACATTATTTACAAGGAGCGTATTATTCAAAAAAATAAAGGTAAACAACTACGATAACATTGTTGAGTCAAAAGTAAGATGTTTTTAAGCAACATGCATACTTATACAGGTTACTGTATTTTTTTTAATATTTTTTCACAGATCTTCAGTTAACCAATGATCAAATTGAAGCTTTGCATTGACTGAGATTGAAACCATGCTCCAAAGTAATGGTAGCAGCTTGCGTAGATTCGGTGAAATGCCTTTTCTAGATGAACTAATCATGTTTGAATGACAAAAGTAGCTCATAGCAGATGAGCTTTCTTATGACATAAAGCAAATGACCTTGGAACATGACAAATTGTATAAAGGATTAACTGATAAGCAGTCGATGATTTATCGGGAAGTAGTGCATCTTGTGTCGAGTTAAGAAGGAGGTGTGTTTTTCATTTACAACTACGGAGGGATGGGTAAAACATATGTTTGAAAGACATTATGTGTTGCAATAAGAAAGATGGGTGAAATTGTATTGTCGGTAGCTTCGAGTGGAATTGCTTCTCTTCTCCTTCCACAAGGAAGAATAACTCATTCTAGATTTGTTATCCATTTGAATGTAACTAAGAATTCTACTTGCGCTGCTATTGTCCCTGGGTCGAATTTAGCTGCTCTTCTTAGTAAGACAAAACTAATCATTTGTGGGAGGCTCCAATAATGCATAAGTATTATTTTGAATCACTTGATAGAAGTTTGAGGGACATAATGAGGTCGGTTGATAAGGATAACTTGCATCGACCATTTGGAGGTAAAGTGATGGTACTAGGTTGTGATCTCAGGCAGATATTACCAATTCTATCGAAGAGAATTAGGGAAGATATCGTGTTCGCCACCGATAATTTATCTTACTTATGGGATTCGTGCAAGGTCTTAAGGCTTATTACTCGCAAAATGAGCTATAGTTAGGTTCTTGAAAATCTTCTCTTGATGAATTGCGAGAATTCTCAGAGTGAATACTAAGCGTAGGAGACAGAAAGGCTAGGGGTCCTAACGATGGTGAAGCCGTCACCGAGGTTGCAAAACATATCCTTATAGATCCTGGGCCAATCCAATTTCAGTAATTGTTTATAGCACGTACCCAAATCTACATGAGCATATTTGGGAAGTTAAATTTCAAATAAAGAGCTATTTTGGCCCAAACAAATGAGATAGTTGAGATAGTAAATGATCATATTCTATCTACCATTCCTAGAGAAGAGAAAGTCTATTTAAGTTCGGATGCTATAAGAAAAGAGGAAAGAAATCTTGGAGTCCATGAAATATACTCCACTGAATTCCTCAATACAATAAGATGCTCAAGTCTCCTAAATTATAGCATACGATCAAAGGTTGGTGTTGTAGCCTAAAGATCAACGACTATAAATAAGACACGTGGCTCCATCCTTCTCCTACATGTGTCCCTTCACTGCTGCAGAAAGTACGGGGTCCAAAAGGGTGTATGGCCTAAATTACACTTTTCTGAATGACAAAGTTGTACTAGCCCTCCTTTTTAGACTAATTTGTACATAGGCCCAGCATCTACAAAAGGCATTATTGTAAAATGGATGATGTTTACTCTCCAATCAATGCTTTCCAAGTGTCATAAAACTATTGCTCAGCCAATCAGGTGCTCCCAAATTAGGGTGACCTCAGGGTACAACAATTACTTTAGACACTATAATTAGTCCTTGAAATCAAGAGAAAGGTACGTCTTTCATAGCAGAGTATTGTTATTCTACTATAAATTCTCTCTCTCTCTAAAAGTTTTCTTTCTATTCCTGATACTTGACTTAAGCTTCGGAAGGGGAAATACCACCCAAAACTCCAGGATGGGTCCTTTTTTTTTGCAGGTCCGAAGGTGAAACTCAAGTTCTGGTTTGGGTCCAGGCGTTATTGTACAAGTATCCTATCATAGAACCTACTATTTTATGAGTTCAACACTACATAACATTTGGCGTTGTCTGTGGGGAGACGCAACAATGACTGATTGTGTAGTAGCCCTGTTTTTAAGAACCTTTATTTAAAAGCTAAAAGTGGATAAGGTCATCATTCTTGATGGTTAAGAAAGCTTGTGGATAAGCATCATCATTCTTAGTGGTTAAGAAAGCTTGTGGATAAGCATCATCATTCTTAATGGTTAAGAAAGCTTGTGGATAAGCATCATCATTCTTAATGATTAAGAAAGCTTGTGGATAAGTATCATCATTCTTAATGGTTAAGAAAGCTTGTGGATAAGCATCATCATTCTTAATGGTTAAGAAAGCTTATGGATAAGCATCATCATTCTTAGTGGTTAAGAAAGCTTGTGGATAAGCATATCATTCTTAATGGTTAAGAAAGGTCAAAGAGGATAAGAACCATCATTCTTATTGGCAAATAAGGCTTTGGAAACCAATAGATAAGTGAGAAAGTCCTTGAGAGCCTTAAACATTAAGATTATGAAAATCGTTTGGAGATTGTTTTATCGGGTAGCGATGAACTTCCAGTTAAAGAGCCATTTGGGATTGAATCCGAGCTCAGAACCTAACCAAACTTGATATTGACATGCTTGAGATGTCTTAAGGTTAAAATGGTCATTTATCCCCAAACTACGTGGCTCAATAGGGAAATTGCTTACATAGTAAAACCTGGCCACTGAAATTACAGCTCAGACCTATGCTCAAAGAAAGCTGCTTAGCAGCTACATAAGTGTCGATCTCTCAAAGCCCTTTGTATGCATGAAAGCCAACACCTTAGGCTAACACCTCAAGCAAGAATCACCCAAAAACTCCAAGAAACCGACCTAGCCCAGAAGAGGTTTCCCTCCCCTGGGGGTACCGCCAGAACAGACTATAAAATCCTGTTCTGGATTTTCGTCTCTTTTCTCTTATTTCTTCCTCTTGGACACCCACTTTTCTTTACATAGAACTCTTCTAGACATCCATACAAAGTAGTTCAAGCTTTAGTTCCAATCTTTAGACCTTAAAATCATATAGAAAACCTTGCTGAAAGATCACATAAGTTGCTGTAAGTTCAACAGTTTACACCTCTTGTATTTAAGCTTAGTTTTTCATATCTATATGCTTGTTGAAACTAATCTTTAGCATTTTATACATTCAGGGGAAGCTGTAGGATAGTTAACCAAGTGGATTAAGGAATTTCGTGGCTTTAAGCATCCTTAGTTAAGGTACACACTTAGTTTGGTTTTAACCTAGAGATTATCATACCTAGAGTTAGGTGATTGTTTCTTTCTGTGTAAAGCATGTTTATGAAATGAATTTACTTATGATGTGTATTTTATTATGTGTATATTGAGTATATTACATGAGTATAACATGCTAAGGTTCATTAGAGATGTTTCATTTGACCTAAACAACACTTATACACTAAGTAATACGATTATGATTCTTAATGGAATGTGTTTAGTACATGGACTTGTGGAGTAATTATGATGATTAAGGTGGAGTTGTTATGTTATTGTTGTTGTGGAGTTGCTATTGTTGTTGTTGCTCTGTTGTAGTATGTTGTTGGGTTATTGTTGTTCTGTCATTGTGGTTGTGGTGGAGTTGCTGTGAAGCTGTTGCCTATGTTGTTGTTGTTGTTGTTGTATCATTCTTATTGGATAGTCGTTGTTGATGATGCGAGGGAAGTCCTAATCTTAGAATTGGGACACTGTTATAATAGTGTAGTTGGAGTTGATATGTATGAAGTCGAGTTATGAGTTATGGGAATGACTTCATTAATTTCTATTTGCGGGATTCAGTTTTATTAGCATAATGGTTGCGTTAGAAGAAGATAATTAGAATAGTTAAGATTGGTTGTTGATTTTGTTATTGTTATGAGGTGATTATTGGAGGATGATTTTGGAATGGAGTATCATTCAGAATTATGAAGGAGATTATAATGTTGGAATTGATATATTGGTTAAGGATTTGAGTGCAACATAGAAATAAGTTTATTGAGGTTTATTTACGAGTCGAGCTAGCTTTATATTCTCAATATAATTGTTGGTAGCACAATTAGTTGCTTGATCTAGGTATAATTGTGAGTTATGTTTAGTTTGTTTTAGTTATATAATTTGGAATTATGATTATGAATTGGGATGCAAGTCGATGTAGCTAATATCATCGAAGTTATAGATATTAATTAAGGATTAAGGAAATTAGAATGTTAAAGGTTGATAATTTGTGAATTGGGAATTAGTTTAAGTTTGGTTATTGATTATTGATGTTACTGTGAGGTGGTTATGGAGGATGGCTATGTAGACGTATAGAATTGAAGATGATATGGGAAATCAAGTTATGATGATTGGAGGTTTCGTATAATTGTTATAGAGTTGAGGTAACCTTTGGGTTCAGCAAAATATATTTAAATGTCCCGTGGGCGTTATATTGAATTTTGGATATCATATATCGTTTGTGGTAATGGCCATGATTATAGATACATCTCTTTGAGTTAGTTGTGAATTGCTATTGGATTGTTATAAGAGTATCTTTTGTTCAATTATCGAAATCGTTTAAAATACTATATTTCTCAAAATATGATTTGGTATGATAATGAGGAAATGATTCAAATATGAGTTGAGACCAGATAAGGTCGAATATGGTGTTATGTTATGAGTATTGAGGATTCAAGTATGAATCATTAAATATCTTATTTTATAAATATGAAAGTGAGGCATGAATAGGCACCCCGAGTTAGGGCGGTAGAGTCCCTAGCTGTTGCCTTCCAGGAGGGGCTAATTCCTGGCGTTATAGGACATGTCCGGGTAAGTCTTGCAAGCATAACAATAAAAGGCTGGGTGACGACCCTCACTAGTTTGGAGACAGCTGGTACTGCGTGGTACCCCTCTCCACTCGCGTTCATGCCAAACGATCTGATTTTGTGAAAATATATCAACTAAGTTGAGTGTGATTATCTGTTACTATAACTATGTGTTAGTTTTCAAAATACACCTAAACTTGTATTTTCTATTACACAGTGTGTACTCAGCTTTGCTAATTGTTGTCATTTCTGTGGCCTGTCACTTGGTGGGTGGCAGAGTCAAACATTGTTGCAGGTTTGGTGTTGTGAGCTCAGGATTCTGAAGTGAAGCAAGATAAAGATGTCGTCGTAGCTTATGGATTGAGTTTGTATTTTAGATAGTCAATTAAGGAATAGTTTCTGATATATTTTGTTGTACACAATATTTGGGAATATTAGTCGAGATATAAGTGTAATTGAAGTCTTATATAAAGGATTTTGTTTTGTGGGCCAATAACCACAAGTCCAGGATCGTTTTCTAGGTTATGTTTCCGTTGCGAGTAAATGTTTAATTCGAGGCTTATTAACCATTGATTGTGATTAGTGAATCTTAAGTGTATTTACCTAGCAGCTCGGGAAAACGGGCTGTTACAAATGGTATCAGAGCAACCCTGCGACCGTGCGCTTAGTTAGCCACATAGCGGGGGTAAAAGATCGTTGGGAATGTGTATCTGTTACTTTGGTAATTAGAGTTCAAGTTTTGAGCTATAGAATAAGAATAAGAGTCTAGATTTGTGTAAATCTTTGGGAATAAGATTATGGAATTCAAAGTTGTAATTTGAGGATATTTGAAATCTATTTGTGGGGTATATTGAGAACTTTTTCATAGAAATTTAGTAAAGACTATCGGAGACTGTAGTGCTTGATATATGGTCACTTAAGGTTGATCTATGAGTTTATGTTTTGAAGTTTCGAGGACGAAACTTATTTTAAGGGTGGTAGTATGTAGTAGCCCTGTTTTTAAGAACCTTTATTTAAAAGCTAAAAGTGGATAAGGTCATCATTCTTGATGGTTAAGAAAGCTTGTGGATAAGCATCATCATTCTTAGTGGTTAAGAAAGCTTGTGGATAAGCATCATCATTCTTAATGGTTAAGAAAGCTTGTGGATAAGCATCATCATTCTTAATGATTAAGAAAGCTTGTGGATAAGTATCATCATTCTTAATGGTTAAGAAAGCTTGTGGATAAGCATCATCATTCTTAATGGTTAAGAAAGCTTATGGATAAGCATCATCATTCTTAGTGGTTAAGAAAGCTTGTGGATAAGCATCATCATTCTTAATGGTTAAGAAAGGTCAAAGAGGATAAGAACCATCATTCTTATTGGCAAATAAGGCTTTGGAAACCAATAGATAAGTGAGAAAGTCCTTGAGAGCCTTAAACATTAAGATTATGAAAATCGTTTGGAGATTGTTTTATCGGGTAGCGATGAACTTCCAGTTAAAGAGCCATTTGGGATTGAATCCGAGCTCAGAACCTAACCAAACTTGATATATGACATGCTTGAGATGTCTTAAGGTTAAAATGGTCATTTATCCCCAAGAACTACGTGGCTCAATAGGGGAAATTGCTTACATAGTAAAACCTGGCCAACTGAAATTACAGCTCAGACCTATGCTCAAAGAAAGCTGCTTAGCAGCTACATAAGTGTCGATCTCTCAAAGCCCTTTGTATGCATGAAAGCCAACACCTTAGGCTAACACCTCAAGCAAGAATCACCCAAAAACTCCAAGAAACCGACCTAGCCCAGAAGAGGTTTCCCTCCCCTGGGGGTACCGCCAGAACAGACTATAAAAGTCTGTTCTGGATTTTCGTCTCTTTTCTCTTATTTCTTCCTCTTGGACACCCACTTTTCTTTACATAGAACTCTTCTAGACATCCATACAAAGTAGTTCAAGCTTTAGTTCCAATCTTTAGACCTTAAAATCATATAGAAAACCTTGCTGAAAGATCACATAAGTTGCTGTAAGTTCAACAGTTTACACCTCTTGTATTTAAGCTTAGTTTTTCATATCTATATGCTTGTTGAAACTAATCTTTAGCATTTTATACATTCAGGGGAAGCTGTAGGAGTAGTTAACCAAGTGGATTAAGGAATTTCGTGGCTTTAAGCATCCTTAGTTAAGGTACACACTTAGTTTGGTTTAACCTAGAGATTATCATACCTAGAGTTAGGTGATTGTTTCTTTCTGGTGTAAAGCATGTTTATGAAATGAATTTACTTATGATGTGTATTTTATTATGTGTATATTGAGTATATTACATGAGTATAACATGCTAAGGTTCATTAGAGATGTTTCATTTGACCTAAACAACACTTATACACTAAGTCACTACGATTATGATTCTTAATGGAATGTGTTTGTACATGGACTTGTGGAGTAATTATGATGATTAAGGTGGAGTTGTTATGTTATTGTTGTTGTGGAGTTGCTATTGTTGTTGTTGCTCTGTTGTAGTAGTGTTGTTGGGTTATTGTTGTTCTGTCATTGTGGTTGTGGTGGAATTGCGAAGCTGTTGCCTATTGTTGTTGTTGTTGTTGTTGTATCATTCTTATTGGATAGTCGTTGTTGATGATGCGAGGGAAGTCCTAATCTTAGAATTGGGACACTGTTTAATTGTTGTAGTTGGAGTTGATATGTATGAAGTCGAGTTATGAGTTATGGGAATGACTTCATTAATTTCTATTTGCGGGATTCAGTTTTATTAGCATAATGGTTGCGTTAGAAGAAGATAATTAGAATAGTTAAGATTGGTTGTTGATTTTTGTTATTGTTATGAGGTGATTATTGGAGGATGATTTTGGAATGGAGTATCATTCAGAATTATGAAGGAGATTATAATGTTGGAATTGATATATTGGTTAAGGATTTGAGTGCAACATAGAAATAAGTTTATTGAGGTTTATTTACGAGTCGAGCTAGCTTTATATTTCAATATAATTGTTGGTAGCACAATTAGTTGCTTGATCTAGGTATATTGTGAGTTATGTTTAGTTTGTTTAGTTATATAATTTGGAATTATGATTATGAATTGGGATGCAAGTCGATGTAGCTAATATCATCGAAGTTATAGATATTAATTAAGGAAATTAGAATGTTAAAGGTTGATAATTTGTGAATTGGGAATTAGTTTAAGTTTGGTTATTGATTATTGATGTTACTGTGAGGTGGTTATTGGAGGATGGCTATGTAGACGTATAGAATTGAAGATGATATGGGAAATCAAGTTATGATGATTGGAGGTTTCGTATAATTGTTATAGAGTTGAGGTAACCTTTGGGTTCAGCAAAATATATTTAAATGCTCCCGTGGGCGTTATATTGAATTTTGGATATCATATATCGTTTGTGGTAATGGCCATGATTATAGATACATCTCTTTGAGTTAGTTGTGAATTGCTATTGGATTGTTATAAGAGTATCCTTTTGTTCAATTATCGAAATCGTTTGAAAATACTATATTTCTCAAAATATGATTTGGTATGATAATGAGGAAATGATTCAAATATGAGTTGAGACCAGATAAGGTCGAATATGGTGTTATGTTATGAGTATTGAGGATTCAAGTATGAATCATTAAATATCTTATTTTATAAATATGAAAGTGAGGCATGAATAGGCACCCCGAGTTAGGGCAGGTAGAGTCCCTAGCTGTTGCCTTCCAGGAGGGGCTAATTCCTGGCGTTATAGGACATGTCCGGGTAAGTCTTGCAAGCATAACAATAAAAGGCTGGGTGACGACCCTCACTAGTTTGGAGACAGCTGGTACTGCGTGGTACCCTCTCACTCGCGTTCATGCCAAACGATCTGATTTTGTGAAATATATCAACTAAGTTGAGTGTGATTATCTGTTACTATAACTATGTGTTAGTTTTCAAAATACACCTAAACTTGTATTTTCTATTACACAGTGTGTACTCAGCTTTGCTTATGGTGTTGTCATTTCTGTGGCCTGTCACTTGGTGGGTGGCAGAGTCAAACATTGTTGCAGGTTTGGTGTTGTGAGCTCAGGATTCTGAAGTGAAGCAAGATAAAGATGTCGTCGTAGCTTATGGATTGAGTTTGTATTTTAGATAGTCAATTAAGGAATAGTTTCTGATATATTTTGTTGTACACATATTTGGGAATATTAGTCGAGATATAAGTGTAATTGAAGTCTTATATAAAGGATTTTGTTTTGTGGGCCAATAACCACAAGTCCAGGATCGTTTTCTAGGTTATGTTTCCGTTGCGAGTAAATGTTTAATTCGAGGCTTATTAACCATTGATTGTGATTAGTGAATCTTAAGTGTATTTACCTAGCAGCTCGGGAAAAGGGCTGTTACAAATGGTATCAGAGCAACCCTGCGACCGTGCGCTTAGTTAGCCACATAGCGGGGGTAAAAGATCGTTGGGAATGTGTATCTGTTACTTTGGTAATTAGAGTTCAAGTTTTGAGCTATAGAATAAGAATAAGAGTCTAGATTTGTGTAAATCTTTGGGAATAAGATTATGGAATTCAAAGTTGTAATTTGAGGATATTTGAAATCTATTTGTGGGTATATTGAGAACTTTTTCATAGAAATTTAGTAAAGACTATCAGAGACTGTAGTGCTTGATATATGGTCACTTAAGGTTGATCTATGAGTTTATGTTTTGAAGTTTCGAGGACGAAACTTATTTTAAGGGTGGTAGTATGTAGTAGCCCTGTTTTTAAGAACCTTTATTTAAAAGCTAAAAGTGGATAAGGTCATCATTCTTGATGGTTAAGAAAGCTTGTGGATAAGCATCATCATTCTTAGTGGTTAAGAAAGCTTGTGGATAAGCATCATCATTCTTAATGGTTAAGAAAGCTTGTGGATAAGCATCATCATTCTTAATGATTAAGAAAGCTTGTGGATAAGTATCATCATTCTTAATGGTTAAGAAAGCTTGTGGATAAGCATCATCATTCTTAATGGTTAAGAAAGCTTATGGATAAGCATCATCATTCTTAGTGGTTAAGAAAGCTTGTGGATAAGCATCATCATTCTTAATGGTTAAGAAAGGTCAAAGAGGATAAGAACCATCATTCTTATTGGCAAATAAGGCTTTGGAAACCAATAGATAAGTGAGAAAGTCCTTGAGAGCCTTAAACATTAAGATTATGAAAATCGTTTGGAGATTGTTTTATCGGGTAGCGATGAACTTCCAGTTAAAGAGCCATTTGGGATTGAATCCGAGCTCAGAACCTAACCAAACTTGATATATGACATGCTTGAGATGTCTTAAGGTTAAAATGGTCATTTATCCCCAAGAACTACGTGGCTCAATAGGGTTGCTTACATAGTAAAACCTGGCCAACTGAAATTACAGCTCAGACCTATCTCAAAGAAAGCTGCTTAGCAGCTACATAAGTGTCGATCTCTCAAAGCCCTTTGTATGCATGAAAGCCAACACCTTAGGCTAACACCTCAAGCAAGAATCACCCAAAAATCCAAGAAACCGACCTAGCCCAGAAGAGGTTTCCCTCCCCTGGGGTACCGCCAGAACAGACTATAAAAGTCTGTTCTGGATTTTCGTCTCTTTTCTCTTATTTCTTCCTCTTGGACACCCACTTTTCTTTACATAGAACTCTTCTAGACATCCATACAAAGTAGTTCAAGCTTTGTTCCAATCTTTAGACCTTAAAATCATATAGAAAACCTTGCTGAAAGATCACATAAGTTGCTGTAAGTTCAACAGTTTACACCTCTTGTATTTAAGCTTAGTTTTTCATATCTATATGCTTGTTGAAACTAATCTTTAGCATTTTATACATTCAGGGATAGCTGTAGGAGTAGTTAACCAAGTGGATTAAGGAATTTCGTGGCTTTAAGCATCCTTAGTTAAGGTACACACTTAGTTTGGTTTTAACCTAGAGATTATCATACCTAGAGTTAGGTGATTGTTTCTTTCTGGTGTAAAGCATGTTTATGAAATGAATTTACTTATGATGTGTATTTTATTATGTGTATATTGAGTATATTACATGAGTATAACATGCTAAGGTTCATTAGAGATGTTTCATTTGACCTAAACAACACTTATACACTAAGTAATACGATTATGATTCTTAATGGAATGTGTTTAGTACATGGACTTGTGGAGTAATTATGATGATTAAGGTGGAGTTGTTATGTTATTGTTGTTGTGGAGTTGCTATTGTTGTTGTTGTGCTGTTGTAGTAGTGTTGTTGGGTTATTGTTGTTCTGTCATTGTGGTTGTGGTGGAGTTGCTGTGAAGCTGTTGCCTATTGTTGTTGTTGTTGTTGTTGTTGTATCATTCTTATTGGATAGTCGTTGTTGATGATGCGAGGGAAGTCCTAATCTTAGAATTGGGACACTGTTATAATTGTTGTAGTTGGAGTTGATATGTATGAAGTCGAGTTATGAGTTATGGGAATGACTTCATTAATTTCTATTTGCGGGATTCAGTTTTATTAGCATAATGGTTGCGTTAGAAGAAGATAATTAGAATAGTTAAGATTGGTTGTTGATTTTTGTTATTGTTATGAGGTGATTATTGGAGGATGATTTTGGAATGGAGTATCATTCAGAATTATGAAGGAGATTATAATGTTGGAATTGATATATTGGTTAAGGATTTGAGTGCAACATAGAAATAAGTTTATTGAGGTTTATTTACGAGTCGAGCTAGCTTTATATTCTCAATATAATTGTTGGTAGCACAATTAGTTGCTTGATCTAGGTACAATTGTGAGTTATGTTTAGTTTGTTTAGTTATATAATTTGGAATTATGATTATGAATTGGGATGCAAGTCGATGTAGCTAATATCATCGAAGTTATAGATATTAATTAAGGATTAAGGAAATTAGAATGTTAAAGGTTGATAATTTGTGAATTGGGAATTAGTTTAAGTTTGGTTATTGATTATTGATGTTACTGTGAGGTGGTTATTGGAGGATGGCTATGTAGACGTATAGAATTGAAGATGATATGGGAAATCAAGTTATGATGATTGGAGGTTTCGTATAATTGTTATAGAGTTGAGGTAACCTTTGGGTTCAGCAAAATATATTTAAATGCTCCCGTGGGCGTTATATTGAATTTTGGATATCATATATCGTTTGTGGTAATGGCCATGATTATAGATACATCTCTTTGAGTTAGTTGTGAATTGCTATTGGATTGTTATAAGAGTATCCTTTTGTTCAATTATCGAAATCGTTTGAAAATACTATATTTCTCAAAATATGATTTGGTATGATAATGAGGAAATGATTCAAATATGAGTTGAGACCAGATAAGGTCGAATATGGTGTTATGTTATGAGTATTGAGGATTCAAGTATGAATCATTAAATATCTTATTTTATAAATATGAAAGTGAGGCATGAATAGGCACCCCGAGTTAGGGCAGGTAGAGTCCCTAGCTGTTGCCTTCCAGGAGGGGCTAATTCCTGGCGTTATAGGACATGTCCGGGTAAGTCTTGCAAGCATAACAATAAAAGGCTGGGTGACGACCCTCACTAGTTTGGAGACAGCTGGTACTGCGTGGTACCCCTCTCCACTCGCGTTCATGCCAAACGATCTGATTTTGTGAAAATATATCAACTAAGTTGAGTGTGATTATCTGTTACTATAACTATGTGTTAGTTTTCAAAATACACCTAAACTTGTATTTTCTATTACACAGTGTGTACTCAGCTTTGCTTATGGTGTTGTCATTTCTGTGGCCTGTCACTTGGTGGGTGGCAGAGTCAAACATTGTTGCAGGTTTGGTGTTGTGAGCTCAGGATTCTGAAGTGAAGCAAGATAAAGATGTCGTCGTAGCTTATGGATTGAGTTTGTATTTTAGATAGTCAATTAAGGAATAGTTTCTGATATATTTTGTTGTACACAATATTTGGGAATATTAGTCGAGATATAAGTGTAATTGAAGTCTTATATAAAGGATTTTGTTTTGTGGGCCAATAACCACAAGTCCAGGATCGTTTTCTAGGTTATGTTTCCGTTCGAGTAAATGTTTAATTCGAGGCTTATTAACCATTGATTGTGATTAGTGAATCTTAAGTGTATTTACCTAGCAGCTCGGGAAAAGGGCTGTTACAAATGGTATCAGAGCAACCCTGCGACCGTGCGCTTAGTTAGCCACATAGCGGGGGTAAAAGATCGTTGGGAATGTGTATCTGTTACTTTTGGTAATTAGAGTTCAAGTTTTGAGCTATAGAATAAGAATAAGAGTCTAGATTTGTGTAAATCTTTGGGAATAAGATTATGGAATTCAAAGTTGTAATTTGAGGATATTTGAAATCTATTTGTGGGGTATATTGAGAACTTTTTCATAGAAATTTAGTAAAGACTATCGGAGACTGTAGTGCTTGATATATGACATGCTTGAGATGTCTTAAGGTTAAAATGGTCATTTGTCCCCAAGAACTACGTGGCTCAATAGGGGAAATTGCTTACATAGTAAAACCTGGCCAACTGAAATTACAGCTCAGACCTATGCTCAAAGAAAGCTGCTTAGCAGCTATATAAGTGTCGATCTCTCAAAGCCCTTTGTACGCATGAAAGCCAACACCTTAGGCTAACACCTCAAGCAAGAATCACCCAAAAACTCCAAGAAACCGACCTAGCCCAGAAGAGGTTTCCCTCCCCTGGGTACCGCCAGAACAGACTATAAAAGTCTGTTCTGGATTTTGTCTCTTTTCTCTTATTTCTTCCTCTTGGACACCCACTTTTCTTTACATAGAACTCTTCTAGACATCCATACAAAGTAGTTCAAGCTTTAGTTCCAATCTTTAGACCTTAAAATCATATAGAAAACCTTGCTGAAAGATCACATAAGTTGCTGTAAGTTCAACAGTTTACACCTCTTGTATTTAAGCTTAGTTTTTCATATCTATATGCTTGTTGAAACTAATCTTTAGCATTTTATACATTCAGGGGAAGCTGTAGGAATAGTTAACCAAGTGGATTAAGGAATTTCTTGGCTTTAAGCATCCTTAGTTAAGGTACACACTTAGTTTGGTTTTAACCTAGAGATTATCATACCTAGAGTTAGGTGATTGTTTCTTTCTGGTGTAAAGCATGTTTATGAAATGAATTTACTTATGATGTGTATTTATTATGTGTATATTGAGTATATTACATGAGTATAACATGCTAAGGTTCATTAGAGATGTTTCATTTGACCTAAAACACTTATACACTAAGTCACTACGATTATGATTCTTAATGGAATGTGTTTAGTACATGGACTTGTGGAGTAATTATGATGATTAAGGTGGAGTTTGTTATGTTGTTGTTGTGTGGATTGCTATTTGTGTTGTGTTGCTCTGTTGTAGTAGTGTTGTTGGGTTATTGTTGTTCTGTCATTGTGGTTGTGGTGGAGTTGCTGTGAAGCTGTTGCCTATTTTGTTGTTGTTGTTGTTGTACATTCTTATTGGATAGTCGTTGTTGATGATGCGAGGGAAGTCCTAATCTTAGAATTGGGACACTGTTATAATTGTTGTAGTTGGAGTTGATATGTATGAAGTCGAGTTATGAGTTATGGGAATGACTTCATTAATTTCTATTTGCGGGATTCAGTTTTATTAGCATAATGGTTGCGTTAGAAGAAGATAATTAGAATAGTTAAGATTGGTTGTTGATTTTGTTATTGTTATGAGGTGATTATTGGAGGATGATTTTGGAATGGAGTATCATTCAGAATTATAAGGAGATTATAATGTTGGAATTGATATATTGGTTAAGGATTTGAGTGCAACATAGAATAATTTATTGAGGTTTATTTACGAGTCGAGCTAGCTTTATATTCTCAATATAATTGTTGGTAGCACAATTAGTTGCTTGATCTAGGTATAATTGTGAGTTATGTTTAGTTTGTTTAGTTATATAATTTGGAATTATGATTATGAATTGGGATGCAAGTCGATGTAGCTAATATCATCGAAGTTATAGATATTAATTAAGGATTAAGGAAATTAGAATGTTAAAGGTTGATAATTTGTGAATTGGGAATTAGTTTAAGTTTGGTTATTGATTATTGATGTTACTGTGAGGTGGTTATTGGAGGATGGCTATGTAGACGTATGGATTGAAGTGATATGGGAAATCAAGTTATGATGATTGGAGGTTTCGTATAATTGTTATAGAGTTGAGGTAACCTTTGGGTTCAGCAAAATATATTTAAATGCTCCCGTGGGCGTTATATTGAATTTTGGATATCATATATCGTTTGTGGTAATGGCCATGATTATAGATACATCTCTTGAGTTAGTTGTGAATTGCTATTGGATTGTTATAAAGTATCCTTTTGTTCAATTATCGAAATCGTTTGAAAATACTATATTTCTCAAAATATGATTTGGTATGATAATGAGGAAATGATTCAAATATGAGTTGAGACCAGATAAGGTCGAATATGGTGTTATGTTATGAGTATTGAGGATTCAAGTATGAATCATTAAATATCTTATTTTATAAATATGAAAGTGAGGCATGAATAGGCACCCCGAGTTAGGGCAGGTAGAGTCCCTAGCTGTTGCCTTCCAGGAGGGGCTAATTCCTGGCGTTATAGGACATGTCCGGGTAAGTCTTGCAAGCATAACAATAAAAGGCTGGGTGACGACCCTCACTAGTTTGGAGACAGCTGGTACTGCGTGGTACCCCTCTCACTCGCGTTCATGCCAAACGATCTGATTTTGTGAAAATTATCAACTAAGTTGAGTGTGATTATCTGTTACTATAACTATGTGTTAGTTTTCAAAATACACCTAAACTTGTATTTTTATACACTGATCAGCTTTGCTTATGGTGTTGTCATTTCTGTGGCCTGTCACTTGGTGGGTGGCAGAGTCAAACATTGTTGCAGGTTTGGTGTTGTGAGCTCAGGATTCTGAAGTGAAGCAAGATAAAGATGTCGTCGTAGCTTATGGATTGAGTTTGTATTTTAGATAGTCAATTAAGGAATAGTTTCTGATATATTTTGTTGTACACAATATTTGGGAATATTAGTCGAGATATAAGTGTAATTGAAGTCTTATATAAAGGATTTTGTTTTGTGGGCCAATAACCACAAGTCCAGGATCGTTTTCTAGGTTATGTTTCCGTTGCGAGTAAATGTTTAATTCGAGGCTTATTAACCATTGATTGTGATTAGTGAATCTTAAGTGTATTTACCTAGCAGCTCGGGAAAACGGGCTGTTACAGATTGTCACTCATCCAATGTTGCTAGGAACATGAGTTTCGAGATTCAAGTGGAAGACACGGTGGACGATGAATGGCCACCAAGAGGAAGAGATAGGCCCCCTGTTGTTGCTGTTGTGAACCTCTCTGGACAAAGGAGGGAGCCTGTCATTCAGGAAAACCTTGAGCATCTGGTGACAACTACCCATCTGGAAAATGTTTTGAATGATTTTCAGGCTAGGATGGTTGCTGTCGTTAAGGAGCAAATCAAGAATAACATGCTGTTTTTCGAGGTCAATCCAGACCCAGCTGCTGTAACTCCGCCTAAGGGACAATCCCAAGAAGGCCGGCAAGGGCAAAGCAAGCCTCCTCTACATGAAATGCCCATACGGGTCTCAAAAGGAAAGCAGTCGGCAGTTAGTGAGTAGCGGAGGAAAATGGACTGGAAGTTGGTGGTCCGAGCAAGGAACAACTTACCTCCTAGTGGTCATAAGATGGAGACGGATGCTAGGGAGTATCTAGAGGCAAAAAAGGCAGCAACTCTACAATGCCCAGCATGAGGGTCCACACCCTACATGAGAGATCCTCCATTAAGCCTAGCATCCAGAACTGCAGGAAGGAGTCAAGAACCATCTGCTGTCCAGCCAAGGCAAGAAAAAATAATATTGCAACCTATGGTGTATAGGTGTCCAAGCTTAGCTAACACCTCTTCTAATCCTGGGTTAAAGGAATATCATCCGGATCACATACTCACTAAGGGACCTTCAGGGGTACTCAAGTTTAACTGGCTAAGTCCATTCTCGATCAGAATCATGGAGTCTCCTCTGTTCCCAAAGGTTAAGCTACCCACGATAGAACCCTTTGACGGAACTACCGATCCAGACGATCACCTGAAGCATCAAATGTATGTTCAGGGAGTCGATGAATGCCACTTGGTGTAAGAATTTTCCAGCTACTTTGAAAGGGATAGCACAAAAGTGGTTCAATAATCTTCCTCCTAACTGTGTGAATAATTTCATGAAGCTTAGTATTCTGTTCACTAGCCATTTTGTAGCAAATCGGCAGGAGGGTAAAACTAGCATGCGTTCGGGGAAAGTTATCCAGGGACCAAAGGAGGCTTTAAGAAGTTTTGTTAAGAGATTTAATCTAAAGGCATTGCAGATTCAGGATCGGAATGCAGGAGTGGCCTTTGAAGCCTTCATCAGGGGTCTGAGGCCAGGAAGTTTCAAATTTGATATGGTAAATAAAGAGATCACCACTCTTGCCGAAGCTCTCTGGGAGGCTGAACCATTTATCCACGCAACAGAAGTATGTGCAGAGGAAAAACATCCGGAAACAAAAAAGACTGAAGAAGCAGTTCAGCCAAAAAGGAACAATCCCAAGAAATTTGAAACTTGGGCGTTGACTTCAATGACGACCTCATCCAGGAGAAGTAAAAGAAGTGAACCAGCAGCATCGGCGAAACCTATAGAATTAAGTAAAGATCAATACTCCATTCTTATGGAGATAAAAGATCAACATGAATTAGAGGCGCTAGCTGAAATGAAAACTCCCTATAGGAATAGGGACATGAGCAAACATTGTCACTTCCATAAAGATTGTGGCCATGAAACAAATGAATGCAAGCATCTGAAGAGAGCCCTGTAAGATTTTGTTGGCAAAGGGAAGATGAATTCATACTTGCCCCAAGGGAGAAGAAAATATCAGAAAATGGATGATTGTCAAAGCAAGAGAAAAGAAAGTGAAAGTACTGACGAGGATGTGGTGCTTCTCATATATGGAGGTTTTGCAGCAGGAAGTCCAACCAACCAGGGGCCTAAAAATTACCCGAGGGAACTGTAAGTGCAAGAGACACTCAAGAGGGGGGGTGAATTGAGTGTTTGTCCGAATGTTGTAACTTTTTTCGATTATAGTAAGAACAGTAAAAGAACAGTTCTCTAGCAGCGGAAATAAAAGCAATGAATAAACAACTCCAGGATTTAACGAGTTTCGACTTCTAATAAGTCTACATCCTCCACTCACTCACTCTTTTATTAATCAACTCAGAATAACAAAAGAATTACACTCAATCACTTATGCACCTATGCACAAGATGATTCCCCAACTTCCACCTATGGAAGTTCGACTCAACCACCAACTATGATGGTTCAAATGAAGTTGATCCCTGATCAACTTCCCCAGCAAACTGAAGTCACAGAATGCTCAAATACAATCAATTTGACTCTAAAAAAAAAAACAGCCTTACACGCTTAGAATGAGAGTAATTTAAGATCTATGTGGCATTCAAGTTTATGATTAGATTTGAGAGTTCAAGATATGAAGTTCTTTTGCTTAGAGTATTCTGAAAATATGCGTGCAAAAGCTTAAGGTTTGAATGCTAGCAGTACTTCTTAAATAAGCCTTTGGTAAGTAAATATTACATGATATAATGTGAGTATACTTTCCTCGGAAGTATGGATTATTCCAAGGAAAATATACTCAGTATAATATCATATAACACACTTACCATACTTAAGAAATCTTGCTCACATAACAAACCATGCATCCGTGTATTTTGAAAATCAATTTTACGCGGAAAGAAAACTTTCCTAAAGTACGAATGCATGAAGTAAACCTTAGAGGACTGGTTCAGATCTGTTCCCAGATTCCAATCAACCAAGTTTTATTTGTAGTTTTGTATGACAAGTACCCGAGGTCACTTATCATTCACAACTAGCTCATCTCTCAAGTTTCAAACCTTTATAGTGCATCAAAACCTTTATACCACTTACATTGCATCTAAGACCTAAAAATACAACTTGATCTTGGTCTTCATGCAATTTCGTCAAGACTTGGCTTCACTAGTTTCGTCTTTCTATCCATTAAACTTGTACCTTGGCACCATGAGAATGATAAAACAAAGCATGATGCAATATAATAGTTCAATGTGGTTTGTCATCATTGAAAACTCAAAAACAGGGAACTCAACAAATTCCCCTTTTTTGATGATGACAAACCTGATGTTCCCCCTGCAAATAATATCATTTGTTTTGAGAACTAATTAGACTAAGAGCTCTTAGACTTAAACATGCATTCGCAAGAAGAACATCCGTAGTTGTTCAGACTTATTTCTAAGTCATTAGGGTGAAAAGAAGTAAAGTGCTTTGAATACACTTACTTCCAGACCAAGTCTAGTCTGCCACCTCTAACAAGGCATTCAGCCTTGTTCTAGTTGCTGCAACACACATAGTTTATAGCACCAGATCTACTTCCCCCTAAGATTAGGTGGAAAAGATCACAGAACTTCGCACCTGCTTCCCCCTTTCGGCATCATCAAAATAAATCAAGGGTACAATCAAAGGAACATAATATAAACTAATTCAAGCCAAATAGGCAGCTCAAACAGCATTCTAGGGATGCTGATGCTACCAAAGTTCCTGCAGAGTACTAAAAGTTACTAGTCCTAATTAAGAGTTATTACAGACCAGTAGTAGACCAAATTGCAGAAGATCAATTATTTTTGTAATTTGGGATGGGGGGGTAACCAGATAGAAAGTTTAAGAAAAGAGGGGTTAGCAGCAAAAGATAGTAATAAGAAAAGAGAATCAATCAGCCCCAGAGTCATTTTCAGTCCCATCATCTTTTTCCTCCTCAAGGTTCTCTGAAGCATCTTCTTCATTTTCTTCCTCCTCCTCTTCTTCTTGCTCTTCCTCTTCCTCTTCTGCCTCCTCCTCTTCATTATCTTCATCACTAGGGATGGGCAAGGGTAGGGTCTGGGTCGGGTCCAGCTGGACCCTAAATATTTTTGCAGACCCAGACCTGGACCCGGACCCTAAGGGTCTGAAAAAATTGGACCCTGACCCGGACCCTTAGGGTATGGAGGGTCTAGAGGGTCTGGAGGGTCCAGGCCTAAATTTTTTATTTTGCTAAATTTTCAGCATTATTAATATCAATAATCATCTGAAATTTGCATGAAACAAACACAAAAAATCGCATGAAACAAACACAAACATATAAATTGAAAAAATGAAACAAACACAAACACAAACTTATAAACTGAAAAAAAAAACGAAACGAACACAATTCACAAACATATAAACAGAAAAAAAGCGAAACAAAACACAAACATACAAACTGAAAAAAACGAAATAAACACAACTTACATAAGAGTTTAGAATGGGTGTTTTGGTGTTTTAGTTTAGGTTTTAGTCTTTTAGAAAATCAGTTTGTTTTTTCAAAAAAAGTTAAAATGTATATATTAGATAAGTTTAGGGTCTAAAGGTCGGGTCTGGGTCCAAAACTTTAAGACCCGGACCCGGACCCTAAAAAATTTACTTGGACCCAGACCCGAACCCGGACCCTTAGGGTCTGAAAATGTTGGACCGAGACCTTTAAATTAGGGTCGGGTCCAACAGGGTCCAGGTAGGGTCCTGGACCCATGCCCATCCATCATCACCAGCAGCATGGGATGATTCATCCTTTTCCTCAGAATCCTCTCTACCCTGAATACCAGCCTTGTCAAGGCGAACCTCAACTCTCTTGTAGGATTCCTGAAGAGCAGTGCAAAGCTGAGTAACACTATTCAGCATATTCTGCATCATCTGATTCTGGTCACTCAACTGCTTCACCAAGGCATAAGTAGCCTGAACTGATTCCGTACTGGTCCCTTCACCAATAGCAGCACCCTTTGCTACACTTTTCATTTTCAGAACACCACCTGCATATGACATGCCCTTCTGACCTATAATCTGATTCGTAAGGTGAGACATGGTGCCATAGTCTCCCACCATACGAATTTTCCAATGAGTGAACACTAAGGTCAGCCATCCTCCATAGGGCAGTGCATGCTTGGCCTTTTCCACACAGCAGATTATGTGACCCAAAATCATAGCAGGGAGATTGACTGGAATATGTTCCATGAGACAGTAAATAAGAACACTATCTATCAACCGAACACTCATGCGCCCTTGTGCTCTAGGAAACACAATCTTTGAGGCTATGGTATCAAAAATCCTCATGATTGGCTCCCTTAGATGGCCAATGGTATACCCCTGCTTAGGGTCAGGAGGACCAGTGAACAACCTGGTCTGGATCTGTTCTGCTGTGAGGCCTTTAACTGTGGGCCAGTTCTCCCTTGAGTACTCATCCAGTCCCTTGTGTGGGACTTTGAGAATTTCAGCCAGACTCTTCTCAGATAAATTAATGGGAGTGCCCTTAACAAAAGCAAAGTAGGACCCATCGTCCTTAGTATGCAGGTGTTCATAAAATTCCTCAACCAAAGGCATAAACACATCTAGTTCTTTGGCAAACAAGACAGACCATTTCTGAAAATATAGGACTTCCTTAACCTCATGCAAGAATTTCTTATTAACCCAGCTCTTTGCAACAGAAAAACGAACCAGTATAGACCTAATCCTCAAATCATACAAAGGCATAGGGTAATAGACTTACTTTTCTTGGGTTTAGAACCTCAGCAGCAGTAGTAGCAGGCACCTTCCTCTTTTTGTCAGCAGGGAACCGGTCTGATTCTGGTTCCTGCTCCATGATCTCCTTGCCTTTGGAAGATTCAGCATCCTTCCTAGCAACCGTCTTTATCCTAGGGCCCTTGCTAGCACCAGCCTTAACAGTCTCCTTTTTAGGAACTTCCCCCTCAACATCAGCATCTGCTTTCTTCTTTGATTTCTCCACTGGTTGGAGTGCAATTGTAGGGGTAGAAATTTGGCTTGGTGGTTTTGATTGATGGTTTAGTAGTAATGGGTTTGGGAACCGGTTTCTCAACAGATTTAACCGCTTTGGATGACGGTTTCTGGGCAACAACCTTCTTTGCCTTTTCAACGATTACAACCTCCTCCTTCTCAACTTCTTCTTCCTCCATCTCCTGATTTCTCGTCTTCAGACACATCCACCGGCTCCGACTCCTTGTCAGATTCTGACTCCTCCATCTTTTCCGACTCCTCTGGCTTAGACTCCTCAACCGGTTTTGGTGAGAGAGCCTTTGATTTTGGTGTGACAGGCTTTTTGGGAGTGGTGGTTTTTGTAATTTTGGGAGGGGCGGTTTTGGTGTTTTTGGCGGTTGATTTTGAAGTAACCGCTTTTGTGGTGGAGTTTGTGGTGATTTTTGGTGTGTTGATTTTGTAGAGGTGGATTTTGCAATTGCTGGCTTCTTTGAAGACCTCCGTATCAGAGGAACTTCTTCCTCTTCTTCAACCTCTTCCTCTACAACCGGATCAACCACTTCCTTTGCTTGCTTCGTTTCAATTTCAGGAGATTCTTCAACCTCCTTTTCGACCAACCTTGAACTCCTTCTTTTTGACATGATGAGACTGAATTTACTCTGTTGTGAGCACTTGAGAACAAGAAAAGAAAACTTGAACAATTTGTGTTTCAAGAATTCGAGAAAGAAAGGAGTAGAATAAAGTAGGGTTTGATCGAAAGAAAGTACGCAACTAAAGAACACAAAATCAGGAAAATATGTGATCAAAGATAATGAGAGAAAATAAGGAAAGTATGATCACATGCAAGAATATATATAAGATGGTAAGAAGAAAAAAATCAAACGGATATATCCGTTCTTCGCAAACTGCAGTTGCCTTAATTACAACCGTCACTTCATTTATTTTCCTAATTTGAAATTTGAAAAATAAACCAAGTATTCAGAGAATAACCGCCTCAAGAATCTGGTTCCCAAGTGGTCTGCAACTGGTCTGTGCCAACTTACCTTTTTAAGACTTATGCTTAAGTATCCAAGTACTAAGATGATCAGTTCAGCATCGCATAAGAACTTTGTAAGCCCTAAAAAGCAAAAAAAAAATGTACTGAAGAAAAAGAAATATATACACAAATGACATCATTTGACTAGCCAAAGGGACAAGTCAAGACCTAAGAGCTCATTGTCTAATCTTAATCATACCCAACAAGGTACGAAGCTTGATGAACACTTCTCTGCTCAAAGGTTTTGTAAATATGTCAGCTAGTTGATCTTCTGACCTCAAAACTCCAACTCAACATTACCTTTTTCAACATTGTCCCTTAGAAAATGATGCCTAATCTCAATATGCTTGGTTTTAGAATGCTGGACAGGATTTTTCGAAATATTGATTGCACTTGTGTTATCACATAAAATCGGAACACTTCCGAAACAGACCCCAAAATCCTTTAGTTGTGACTTTATCCACAAGAGTTGAGCACAGCACAAAGCAGCAGCAATGTACTCAGACTCAGCTGTGGATAGAGCTACAAAATTTTGTTTCTTAGATCCCCATGAAATGAGACAAGAACCTAAGAAGTGGGCCATTCCAGAAGTACTCTTCCTGTCCACAATAAAACCAGCAAAGTCAGTATCTGTTATCCAATGAGGCTCATGCTGCTCCCTTTGGATACCACAAACACAAATCATCAGTACCATTGAGATATCTAAGAATCCTTTTAACAGCCTTTAGGTGAGATTCTTTAGGGTTGCTTTGAAATCTCGCACACAACCCTACTGAAAACACTATATCTGGCCTACTGGCTGTTAATAAAGCAGTGAGCCAATCATACCTCTGTATAGCGTTCCCTCAACATCCTTTCCCTTCTCATCAAGGCTCAATTTTGTAGAAGTTGGAATAGGTGTTTCATAGGACTTGCTATCTTGCAGACCATACCTCTTCAGCAGCTCCTTGAGGTATTTCTGTTGATGGATCATGATTCCATCTTTGGTTTGTTGATTTGAAGACCAAGGAAGAATCCAAGCTCTCCCATCATACTCATCTCAAATTCGCTCTTCATCAAATCTGCAAACTTTTACACAAATCAGGATTAGTAGCTCCAAACAAAATATCATCAACATATATTTGGACCACTAACAGATCAGTTCCCCTTTCTTTCAAGAATAGTGTCTTGTCAACTGATCCTCTCTTATAACCATTTTCTAAAAGAAAACTGGAAAGTCTCTCATACCAAGCTCTGGAGGCTTGTTTGAGACCATAGAGAGCTTTATCGAGTTTAAAAACATGATTTGGCAAATCACTATCCTCAAACCAGGGGCTGCTTTACATAAACATCTTCTTTCAAATGCCATTAAGAAAGGCTGTCTTAACGTCCATTTGAAAGAGTTTAAAATTCATTTGAGCAGCAAATGCAATTAATATCCTGATAGCTTCAAGCCTGGCTACTGGAGCAAAGGTTTCATCATAATCAATTCCTTCCTGTTGATTAAACCCTTGAACCACTAGCCTAGCTTTGTTTCTGACTATAATTCCTGAATCATCCAATTTGTTCCTGAATACCCATTTAGTTCCAATAACAGACATGTTCTCCGTCCTGGGTTCAAGATGCCATACTTGATTTCTCTCAAACTGATTGAGTTCATCTTGCATGGCTAAAACCCAATCTGGATCCGTTAAAGCAACCTTATAGTCAGTAGGTTCAACATTTGATAAGAAGGAATAGAATGCACAAAAGTTTTGCAAAGAAGAATTCCTTGTCTGCATCCTTGTTAATATCACTAATGATTAGATCAGTGGGGTGAGAGGACTTGTACTTAAAAGATTTGTTCATATCAAAGTTTGCATTTGTGCCTTCTAATGTTGAACCTGTTCCTGTACTGGTTCCCCCTGTCTCATTGTTGTTTTGAGCAGGTGAACCAGTTTCCATAGTGGTCTCATTGCATCATCTTCATGTGGATGAGCATCTGAGTCACTATCTCCTTCCCTTACCTCTTGAGCTACCTGATTCTGTGCTGGACCAGACTCTTCCTCTCTATGAGAGTTGTGTGGTGAGCCTGGTTCAGCACCTTCTTCATCCTTAGCCCTGTAAAGTTCAGCATACCAATTTCGAACTCATCAGCATCTTCAACCTGCACATGCTTGCTGAACATGTTAGTCTCATCAAACAAGACATGGATACTTTCTTCAACACACAAGGTTCTTTTATTGAAAACTTTGTATGCCTTGCTGTGTGAAGAGTATCCAACGAAAACAGCCTCATCACTCCTAGGGTCAAACTTGTCCAAACTTGATTTACCATTGTTGTGTACAAAACATTTGCACCCAAAAATACGTAAATGTGTGATGTTTGGTTTTCTTCCCCTAAGGAGCTCATAAGGTGTTTTCTTCAGTAAAGGTCTCAACATTATCTGTTCAAAATATAACACGCAGTACTCACAGCCTCAGCCCAGAAGTTTCGAGGAAGACCACTCTCTAGAAGCATTGTTCTTGCCATTTCTTCTAGAGTGCGATTTTTCCTTTCAACCACTCCATTTTGTTGTGGAGTTCTAGGAGGTGAAAATTGTGAGATACACCATGATCATTACAGTAGGTTACGAAGCTGACATTGTCAAATTCAGAACCATGATCAGACCGGATAGAGACCAGTTGATGACTATCTTGTTTTGGACTTGTTTTACCAGAATTTCAAATTCTTCAAAAGTTTCATTTTTAAACTTCAAAAAGATTGTCCAAGTGAAACGAGAATAATCATCAACTAACACAAACACATAACTATGACCATTTCGACTTTGCACGCGCATGGGCCCACACAAGTCCATGTGTACAAGTTCGAAAGGTCTAGTTGTGCTTACAAACTTCTTTGGCTGAAAAGAGGACTTGACATGTTTACATTTAGCACATTCATGACAAATATGATCTGCAGCAAACTTGATGTTAGGTAAACCTGTCACCAAGTCTTGAGATCTCAGTTTATTTAGTAAAGAAAAACTCACATGTCCAAGTCTCTTATGCCACAGCCAATGATCATCCTTTATAACACTAAGACAAGTGGCACTGGTCTTTGGAATCTGACTTAAAAATGTTATGTAAACATTGTTATGTCGAAATCCCTTGCAGACCAGTTCCCTTGTTTCAGTGTTGACTATATGACAAAGATTGGTTTCAAATTCAACATGGTTTCCTTTGTCACATAGTTGAGAAATGCTCAAGAGGTTATGTTTCAAACCTTCTACTAGTAAACATCATTAATCATTGAGAAAGTGTCTTACCAACTTTACCTATACCTTTAATCAAACCTTTGCTATTGTCTCCAAAGGTGACACTTCCTCCTTCATAGGCTACGAGTGAGAGAAATTGACTTTTATCTCCTGACATGTGTCTGAGCAACCACTGTCCAAATACCAGTATGGTCTTGCTCTCACTCTAACCTGCACAAACAAATCAAGGTTTAGTTTTAGGAACCCAGACTTTCTTGGGTTCCTTGTCCTTGGCAACTGGTTTGACTCTGTCCTTTCTAACCCAGATTTGTTTTACATTGGTCTTCTTAGTTTTATCATGTTTTCCATTGTTAGACCAATTGTGTGTGTGACCCTTCTGATAAGGACATTGTGAACATGAGACTGATTTTTTTTCATTTTTTGCTTAGTCCAACAAGTATTAATAACATGACCATTCTTACCAAGTAGGTACATACGTGCATGT
The DNA here is from genome assembly GCF_026745355.1 of Beta vulgaris subsp. vulgaris. Classification (NCBI taxonomy): domain Eukaryota; kingdom Viridiplantae; phylum Streptophyta; class Magnoliopsida; order Caryophyllales; family Amaranthaceae; genus Beta; species Beta vulgaris. The sequence continues at coordinate 30,153,459 of NC_079209.1, forward strand.
CCTTTGCAAACACGTACTTACCTCTCTTGAATTCGAAATCCAAGTCTCATCTCTTCCCAATTTGGTGGCTGTTGGGAACTGGTTCCAGAATACCCTAATCCAAACCTCTGAGGATTACCAGGTTGTGAGTCAGAATGTTTAAAGTACTCTGAGCATCGAGCAACCTTTCATCTGTCTCAAGCAGTCACTAAATCCTGTTCTTGGTTTCAAGTTTCTTAAGTTGAGCTTCATTAAATTCTGCAGCAATGGCAAGATCCAACTTTGCCTTATGAAGCTCATCCTTAAGTTTTGAAACCTTCTGGATCTGGTTCAGAAGTGGTCCAATGTTCTTGCCTTTTCTTAGTTCTATAATTCGGATTGAAGATCACAATCTTACCCTCATATTCCAAACATAAGTCTTCACATTAACACTAGGACCACTTGTGCCAGAAAGAAGCTTTCAAATCCACATACTCATTGAACAATTCTTCCACATCATCAATATAGATATTATGAGCCAAAATTAAATCAGAATGTTCTAAAGAAAGTTTCTGTTTGAGTAACTCGAAATTTATACCTTCAACTTCAGCCTCCTTGAGTTTACTAAATCCTCTATCATTTTTTGATAAAATCAGTTTTTGAAAAATCTGATTGAGGTCTTAGCATCTCAAGCTCAATGTTCTTCTGATCCAAACTTATTTCAAGCTCTGAAATTTTTTCTTTCAGTTCTGTACAAATAAGTTCAAGTTCAGCAGAACGGCTTTCACTTAGGTCTAAGTTTCGAGTTACTTCTCTCAACTTCTTTTTGTTAGCTTTATAAGCAGCATTTCCTTTAACATTTTGTTCAATAGCAGAAAAATCTAGTAACTCATCTCTATCACAATATCTCATTTGTTCTTGCATATTAGAGATAGTTACCTGTTCTTCGTCGGAAGAGCTGCTTCCTGCCATGAGGCACATGTGTCCTTTCTTTCCTAAACTGGTCTGCTTCTGGTCTATGTCTCCAATCAGAGCGGTCACACACATTAGGGCTTCATCTTCCTCGCTTTACCACCTGAATCAGAATCACCCCAGGCGGCTAGCATAGCCCTCTTAGTCATTTTCTTCTCTCTTGTCCTCCTTTATCATTCTTCCATGCTGGACAATCCTTGATCATGTGTCCAGTTTCTCCACATTTGAAGCAACCAGTGCTGGAACTGGTCTTCTTCAAGTTGCCCTTGTTCTTCCAAGACTTCCCCTTGAACTGCGTTCTGAGACTCCTCTCAAACCTCTTAGCCATGAGACCAATCATCAGATCTTCATCATTTTCCTCACCCTTCAAAGCTAACCCACGATTTTGGTTGTCTTTCCTCCTTTGACTCCACCAACATCTCATGAGTCATTAATGACCCAATAAGTTGTTCTCATGGACAATTCGTTAGATCCTTAGCCTCCTGAATAGCAGTCACCTTGGGCAGCCATTACCTGTCAAACTTCTCAAGATCTTTCTCACCAAATCTTCATTAGTAAAGTCTTTTCCAAGAGATTTAAGTTCATTGATAATTGTCATGAAACGAGTAAACATATCTCTTATATTTTCATCTCGGTTCATATCAAAAGTTTCATATTTAGACATAAGCATATCAACTTTAGATCTCCTGACTTCACTAGTGCCTTCATAGGCTAATTCTAAGGTTTCCCATATTTCCTTAGCAGTAGAGCATGCTAATATCGACTTACCTCATTATCAGCAATACCTTGTTGAAGTAGTGACATGGCCTTTGCATTCTTCTCGAAGGTCTTCAGATCTGTAGTAGTGTACTCACTCTCCTTCTTCTCTGTTCCATCTGAATTGTTAGCCACCTTCCTTGGTCCATTCCTGATGATCATCCAGCACTCATAGTCTGTGCCAATGATCAGATTTCTCATGCAATTCTTCCACCAAGGATAGTTAGTTCCATTGAACTTTGGTAGCCTTGATCCTCCGGGTCCACTGGTCATTTCTTGAGTAGTCATTATGTCCTCCTTCTCTAGGTGTTACCCTTTCAAGAAGTTAGGCTCTGATACCAATTGTAAGTGCAAGAGACACTCAAGAGGGGGGGTGAATTGAGTGTTTGTCCGAATGTTGTAATTTTTCGATTATAGTAAGAACAGTAAAAGAACAGTTCTCTAGCAGCGGAAATAAAAGCAATGAATAAACAACCAGGATTTAACGAGGTTGACTTTAATAAGTCTACGTCCTCCACTCACTCACTCTTTTATTAATCAACTCAGAATAACAAAAGAATTACACTCAATCACTTATGCACCTATGCACAAGATGATTCCCCAACTTCCACCTACGGAAGTTCGACTCAACCACCAACTATGATGGTTCAAATGAAGTTGATCCCTGATCAACTTCCCCAGCAAACTGAACTCACAGAATGCTCAAATACAATCAATTTTTCTCTCAAAAACAAAACAGCCTTACACGCTTAGAATGAGAGTAATTTAAGATCTATGTGGTATTCAGGTTTATGCTTAGATTTGAGAGTTCAAGAGATGAAGTGCTTTTGCTTAGAGTATTCTGAAAATATGCGTGCAAAAGCTTAAGGTTTGAATGCTAGCAGTACTTCTTAAATAAGCCTTTGGTAAGTAAATATTACATGATATTATGTGAGTATACTTTCCTCGGAAGTATAGATTATTCCAAGGAAAATATACTCAGTATAATATCATATAACACACTTACCATACTTAAGAAATCTTGCTCACATAACAAACCATGCATCCGTGTATTTTGAAAATCAAATTTACGCGGAAAGAAAACTTTCCTAAAATACGAATGCATGAAGTAGACCTTAGAGGATCAGATATGTTCCCAGACTGTTCCAATCAACCAAGTTTTACTTGTAGTTGTGTATGACAAGTACCCAAGGTTACTTGTCATTCACAACTAGCTCATCTCTCAAGTTTCAAACCTTTATAGTGCATCAAAACCTTTATACCACTTACATTGCATCTATGACCTAAAAGCTACAACTTGATCTTGGTCTTCATGCAATTTCGTCAAGACTTGGCTTCACTAGCTTCCTCTTTCTATCCATTGAACTTGTACTTTGGCACCTACACATGTAAACAAAAACATGCATGCAATATAATAGTTCAATGTGGTTTGTCATCATTCAAAACTCAAAACAGGGAACTCAACAGGAACTCGGCTAGATCATGCTTACCAATCAAGCAGAGTCTAACCCCTTTCAAAAGGTAGTCGTTAGTGAGCTGGATCGTGGAAAATTGAGAACCCCTCATGATGACTCCTTGGTTGTGGAGAGGAAGATTGCGAATTTCAGAGTAAGAAGGATCTTGATTCATGCCGGGAGCTCGACGAATATCATAAGACTATTTGTCAAGATTGAAGTTCAATGAGAATGAATTAGTCCCTGTCCATCACCCCATAATTGGGTCTGGAGGATGAGTAATCCACCCTATGGGAACTGTTACCTTGCCCGTCACGATAGGGGACAAGGAAGCATCCAGAACGTTGTTCGTTAAGTTCTTGGTGGTACGAGATTTGACAGCTTACAATGTCATGCTTGGACGAACCACCTTGAATCAGTTCAAAGCAGTGATTGTTACTCATTTGATGCTAATGAAATTCGAGTCTGATGGGGGGAAAATTGGATCCCTATATGGAGATCAGCAATGAGCAAGAGAACGCTACCTTACTACTTTAAAACCCTCATCATGGAAGGGAAAAAGATTAGAACATGCAAAGGTAATTATAATGAGGCGACTGAGGTTGTGAAAGGCCAGGTATATGATTTGAAGACTGTGGTGGATAGATCTCAAACGAAGGTCCCTCAAATGAGCAAACCGTCCATTCTCTTACCAAGCAAGAAGAGGAAGTGTATGGCGTCAAAGAAGAAAAAGCTTCCTCAGAGGAAGTGATGGCCATCATGGGAATTGGACTAGAGCGGCCAGAACCGGTAGAAGTACCAATGGAAATATGCGTGGATGAAAGACGACCGGAGAGGACGCTGAAAGTGGGGCATGTTCTAGATCCAAAGATACAGTTTGAGTTGATCAAGCTGCTGAAAGAATTTGAAGATGTTTTTGCATATAATGTAGAAGAAATGCCGGGAATTGATCCCGCAGTTGTCGTTCATAAGTTGAACATAGATCTTAGCCAAAAGCCAATTCGGCAGAAGAAAAGACAATTGAGTCGGGCCAGAAATCAAGTCGTCGACCAAGAAGTGCAGAAGTTGTTGAAATCCAGATTCATCCCAAAGACTTATTATCCGGACTAGATAGCAAATGTGGTCATGATCCCCAAGCCGAATGGAACCTGGAGGATGTGAGTAGACTATACTGTTCTAAATAAGGCTTGTCCTAAGGACAGTTTTCCTCTGCCAAAAGTAGATCGGTTAGTCGATTCCACGGCTGGGCATGCTCTATTAAGCTTCATGGACGCCTATTTGGGTTTCCATCAAATTTTCATGAGGCCAGAAGATCAAGATAAGACATCATTCATCACTGAGATGGGGCTCTATGGTTGGTTGAGGTTGTCTTTCGGCCTTCGCAATGCGCCGACTACCTTCCAACGGCTAATAAACACTGTTTTTCAGCCTCAATTGGGGCAAAACATGGAGGCTTATATTGATGACATGTTCGTCAAAAGCCGGGAGGAGCCAAATCATATTGATGATCTTCGAGAAACCTTTGTAACACTTAGAAAATTCAAGATGAAGTTAAATCCTCAAAAATGCGTGTTCGGAGTGGTGGCAAGAAAGTTCTTGGGATTCCTGGTCGACCAGATCAGAGAGGGATTGAAACAAGCCTTGACAAGATTCAAGCAATTCTAAATATGACATCACCGTCCAAAGTCAAGGAAGTTCAATGTGTGACCGGGTGCTTGGCAGCCCTAGGACGCTTTCTTTCTAAATCTGGGGACAAATGTCATCATTTCTTCTGAACTATAAAGAACACAAAATTTGAGTTGAAGGAAGAGGTTTCGCAAGTTCTCCAACAAGTAAAGGAGCATCTCCGACAGTTGCCTCACTTGGTAAGTCCGGCCGAGCGGGAGAAACTATTTGTATACTTGGCTGTCTCACTTCAAGCGGTAAGCGCAGTTATCCTGGCTGAAAGAGAGTTGGTGCAGGTCTTCGTCTACTTTGTAAGACATGTGTTAAATATGTGGAATGCAGATACTCATGGGATGAAGAAGTTTGGCCTAGCGCTTCTAACGGCCAACAGGAAATTGAGACCATATTTTCTGGCTCATAGCATACTTATCTATACTAATCGGAGCCCCTAAAGCAACTTTTGCAAAAGATGGATGCTTCTGGACGAATACTCAAATGGGCAGTAGAGCTGAACTAGTTTGACTTAGCATTTGAGCCCAGAAAGGCGATCAAAGGACAAGCCTTGGCTGATTTCATCGTAGAACTTACTCGGCCTACAATTGAGACCGTCCAAGATCCAGCTGGGGGCAGAAGGCATTGGACGCTTATGGTAGATGGGTCTTCCACTATCAATGGTTGTGGGGCTAGGATAATTTTCCAATCGCCATAAGGGGACAAATTTGAGTATGCTCTGAGATTTAAATTCAAGGCCCCAAATAATGAAGCGGGATATGAAGCACTTCTAGCAGGCATTAGAATGTGCAAGGTGGCAGAAGCCTTGGAGATTGAGGCCAAAATAGATTTCTTGTTAGTCGTTAGTCAAGTAAATAGAGAATTTGAGTGCATGGAAGCCTCCATGAGTAAATATACGCAGTTAATTCAAGAAGAAATCAAAACGTTGAAGTGGCTTGTGCTCGACCAGGTTCCAAGATATGAGAACCATTAGGTCGATGCTCTTTCAAAATTAGCCAGCTAAGCCGAGGGAGATATGCCACGAACTGTGTTTTGGGAAGTAAAAACAACAAAAAGCATTAATCAAGAACAAGTCTTCTTTCTCAGCCGAGGAAACGTCTGGATGGATCCCATCATTGAATTCAAGAAGAATGGACGTCTGCCATCAAACCCGTTGGAAGCCAAGTATGTGAAGGTAAAGGATAAGTGGTTTGAGCTATAGGATGAAACCTTGTACAAGAAACATTTTAATCGTCCACTTCTTAAGTGCATCACTAGGGACGAGGGATTGGACGTTTTGAAAGAATTGCACAAAGGAGCATGTGCCTCACACATTGGTGGAAGAGCGTTGCGTGAGAACGCTTTAAGGACAGGGTATTATTGGCCCACCTTAAAGGAAGACGCCTTGAGCTATGCCAAGAAATGCGATCGTTGTCAGAGGCATTGTAACATGAATCAGACCATCCAACTATCTGACTCCAATTCTGTTTCCACTTCCCTTCGCCAAATGGGGGATGGACATTTTGGGGCCACTTCCTGTGGCGGCTGGCCAGAAGAAGTTTGTGTTAGTAGCAGCGGACTACTTCAAGAAATGGGTTGAAGCTTAGGCAATGAGAGGGATCACCACTTATGATGCAAAAAGGCTTTATCTAGAAGAACATCATCATAACAAAATTTGGTATGCCCCAGTCTATTGTATTTTAAAATGGACCATAGTTTGAGAAGCCTAAGCTCAAGGACTGGTTGGCCGAGCAAGATATCAAAGCCCACTTCGCGGCTGTTAGTCATCCTCATGCAAACGGCCAAGTGGAGGCATTTAACAAGATTCTCTCGAATGGCATAAAAAAGAAGTTGGATAATGCGAAAGGCTTATGGCTAGAGGAACTTTTCTGGTCAATCAGAACTACGGCCAAGAACTCAACTGGAGAAACCCCATTCATAGTCATCTATGGGTCTGAAGTCGTCCTCCCCATTGAAATATAAGAACCTACTCTGAGACTAATGTCATATTTAGAGGAAGCCAACTGGGCTGCCCTTCGTACGGCCTTAGATGAGGTTCCGGAAGTCAGGGGCAATGCTCTGCTCAGGATGCAGTTGTATAAGCTCCGAATGGCCCGAGAGTTTAACAAAAGGGTGGCCATACGAACATTAAAGGTAGGGAATCTGGTCCTAAGGAAGATGAAAGCGGTTGGCCGGGCAAAAGAAATGGGCAAGCTCACGCCAAACTGGGAAGGACCTTACAAGATCGTCCAAGAAGTTCAAAGTGGCACCTTTCGTCTTGAAGCCATGGATGGCCGCCCCATTTCTTGAACTTGGAACTCAGATACCTTGAAGAAATACAATGTCTGATGTAATTAAAGAAGAGGCATATCGCTTTCTACCAAAAAGTGCTACAACACACAAATGAAAAAGTAGATACGTATACATGTAATTTGGCTTTCAGCGAAGCAAAATTCATACAATACAATTCTACTTTCGCTCCATGATTGTCTCTTTACTTGCAATGACTTACTATTTAATTAGGGGCATCTTAACACCGGCCAAAACGGTGGTCTAGAACAAAATATTAAGTAACAAAGTAAAGAAACATGGACGCCCACAAGTAAGAAACACTATAAGGACAATTTCCTTAACTAAAAAAGGCTTCTATTAGGAGATCGAACAAACATGTTACAGATTTATAAGGTTTGAAACATGACGAATGCCCTCAATTGATAAACCTCCAAAGAGTAGGCACCAATCTCCTAAAAGAAGACGACTAGAATTAAGAAACGTCAGTAAAGGGATCTTACTTTTCGTCAAAAGGCCACTCAAGTAATAATCACCTTATTAAAGGAATAAGTTGTTACAAAGGAAAGCAAGACGGATTACAAATATCCTAAGAAAGCTTTACCTTGCAAAAGGTGTCATTATTAAGCATGGTCGTTCTCCTTCTCGGAGAGAAGAGAATTTACCAAATTCACTTCGTCCAAGAGGGGGGGGGGGAGAGCCATTACATAATGATGACTAGACCAAGGATGAGTAACTTTCGCACTTGGGTGGTCAATTAAAATTTTGGAAATAAATCGTTCAGGTTAGAGAACGTCCGAATTTTTGTTATAAGTTCATCGTGTCTTCAATTAAAGACGAGCGACTTCAGCACTTGGATGGTTAATGAAATTTTGATGGAAAAATTGACAGAAATAATCCCAACTATGACCGACCCGCTCAAAATAATCCGAACTTTGGGTTATTCTAGAATAATCCAAACTATTTGGGGTACCTTCCCAAAATAATCCAAACTTTTATTTTTCTTGCCTTCAATGATCCCTTTTGGGTCTATTATACATAGGATAATTAAAAGTTTGGATTATTTTGAGAACATACTCCCAATAGTTTGGATTATTCTAGAATAACCCATAGTTGGGATTATTCTGAACAAAACGGTGATAGTTTGGATTATTCTTGTCAATTTTTCCAATTTTGATTCTAATTCATCCATGATTATTCTAAACTGGATAAAGAACTGAGGCACTTTATAAGAAAAATTTGCAGGCACAGACAATGATTGGAAAAGAGATTCTACTATAAAAATTCAAAAGGTATTACAACCTAGATTACAAAAGAGAGAAAAACTAAACTAAGTACAAAAAGGCCTCCGGCCAAGATACTACAACTAATGGGACTTCTATTCATTTGAGAGGTCGGCGTCATCAACATGAGCCTATGGGTCGGCCGTCTCCCCCCCCCCCCCTTCTTCATCACCCGAAGACTCTTCAAAAACGGGAGGCTCGTTGCTGGCCACCATGGCCTTATAAAGGCTCTCTTGGAATTCCAAACGACGTTCATACCGGGGAACGTCGTCAGCCTCAACTAACATTTCAAACGCCTTCACAACGCAAGACTTGGAGGTATCAATGACCTCATTGAGCGCTTCCTTAGTAGAGGTGAAGGCTTCAGCTGATGATTCTGAGCCCTTAGGAAGCAATTTTCCCTTCTAAGTTGAACAGTCGTCAGAGGAGCGGTATTTCTCTCGTCCTTTAGGGCCAGCTCTAAAGCATCCTTCTCTGTCAGGAATTCGCTTAGCCTAATGAGAGATTATTGATTGACTCCTCCATCTCAGCCCACCTCAATTCCCAAGCCTCCCTTAACTAACGATACAGTATTTCCTGCTTCGCCAAGTCATGTATAGCCTTGTCCCCGACCGTTGTTTCATCTCGAACGAGCTGTTTATTTTCTTTTCTGAGCAAACTTGCCCAGTCCTCTGTTATGATACCGTGAGCAAAAAGATGAAAAAGAAAAGAAGGATGAAGATGTCAGGACGATCAGTAAAGATAAAAATTTCGCAACTATGAAAAATGGACAGTGAAGAAGTTATTGTTTATACCTGAGCAGCTAATTGGGACAAGTAGTCAACATACTCGGAGGAAGCACCTCTCAAGCCTTTGATGTAAGACTCAAGAAAGCACTTGAAGAGCTCCTATTTGAGCTTCTCATGTTCGGCCGAGGACATCCTGGCAAAAGCGGCCGAGGAATCATCGTCCGAAAGAATGGGGGAAGCTGCAGGAACTTCTTCAGCTGCTCCTTTGCATTTATCTAAAAGGGTAGATTCGTCAGTATTTATGATAGGTATGACGACTGCAATTATGTTGGACGGACTCACCGTACGCCTGCCAACGCGCAGAGTCCTAACGATGTTTGAATAATAAGACTCACCAGAAGACCGAGAGGACGATCTGTAGGCGGGGGTATTTGGGATACCACCCTTGCTACCGGCCTGGAGAAAGCCGAGCCGTCCTTAGCCGCGTCCGGCTGGAAAGTTAGTTATTCACCCCCTTCGGCTTCGTCCAGCAGAACAACCGCGTCCGGTTGTTCAGAGGCTATAAGAGGTGACAGGCCGATCTCACCGGCCTAAGGGATCATCGGCGTCTCCTCCACCGTCATAGGATTTCGACCTTCAGTAAGGAGGGGCGATCGGCTTTCTTCTTTTTGGCTGTGAAGCCTTTAGATTTTTTCAGAGGAGGAGCATCTCATGTTGTTGTCGGCCTCTTTTTGGTGGCCGCCTTTTCCTCCAACGCTTTGGATGTTGGGGCATTTTTCTGAAAAAAGAAAGCAAGAAAGGAATGTGAGCGTCAATTGAAGAAAGGCATCCAAAAGAAAGATAGAACACTAGATTAGGACGAAGCTTGCCCAAAAAAAGAGAGCGGCTTGACCAAAGAAAAAATGATTCGTCCAAGAACCAACAAAAGATTTATTCCCAGAACAAAGCCTGGTCAAGGAAGGAAGTCGGTCTTAAAGTCTTGGTCGTCTTCCATCATAGAGTAAGGATCGTCCATAAAAATAAAAAAGAAACTCGTCCAAGAATCAATTAGAATAACTGATTCCCTAACAAACCACAGATGAAGGAGAAGGCTTAAGGTCGGCTTCCTTCCTGAAGCAAGGACCGTCCATAAAAAACAAAAAGAGAATCGTCCAAGAATCAATTAGAATAATTGATTCCCTGACGAACCTCAGATGAAGGAGAAGGTCGGCCTTGAAAAAGTCTAGACGCCTATCGGTTTGAAGCAGGGTCCGTCCAGAAGAGTTTTGTTTTGCATTTTCTGGAGGGAAGAGGCTTAAAGAAGCTAGCCGGCTAAAAACTAGCTCGTTAAAAAGAAAACCTTAAAAACTTTCCAAGGTGTCCGTTCTCTTGTCAAAGCCGGATTTGTTATACTCTTTCCACAGCAAACTTGTGAATTTAGACAGGCTTATGTCCCATATCCAAGATGTTTTCAGGACAACTTTCGTTGTAGCTGCAAAGGAAGAGCACACTGATAGTAAGTTATAGTCCTTGGAGAGGCTATTTATTTAGAAAAATCAGAACTATACCTCTATCCCCGGCCTGCCGCAAACCCGCGGCAACCAGAAAGTTGTCATTATAGAACATCTCCTTAAAGAGAATCCCGTTAGACGGACCCTTAAAGGACGATTTCTTTGGATTGGAATACTCCGCAATTCGAAAATATTCCATCATTTTCTCAGCTAAGTCATCCTCCAGCTCTAGGAACGTAGTCGTTCATCCGGTATTAGTCGGAGCCCGGCTAAAGTAGCGACAGCGCCTGGCCACTACTTCGGTGGGGGCCTGGGCGAATAAAAAATTCGCCTTCTATGCGTGCATTTTTTAAGTTTTATCCCAAGACGTCACGTAGCCGTGACGATTACAGACGCTGAACCAAGCTCCGTTTACCGTTTTGGGGACCTTAAATACATAGTGTATCTGAGTAAAGGCAGCCAAAGAAGGGTTGAAACCCTTTAACTCAAAGAGGGCCAAGAACGTCAGAATGTTCTGCCAAGCGTTAGGGGCTAGATGGTTGTGGCCGAGGTTGTAGTGCAAGGGAAATCGTAACTCTGCGTTCAGAGCCAGCCGATAAACAGCGAAGTGGCCGGACGGTGCACTAACAATAGTATCCTCATTGCCCGATAGAACGAAGGAATACCCCGACATAGGTATTGCCGAGGAGAAATGCTTGAGGTCTTAACCTACTCGTCCTAACCAACTGTTGTTAGCTAGAATAAACTTAGGGTCTGACAGAGAACCTAGGCGAAAATTTATCTCAGAACAGGTGGTAGAAGGCTCGTCCGAATGTTTGGACGGGTCAGATGAAGCCTCTGCCTCATTGGTCACGTCCACTGCCATGCCTTGCTCGGACGGGCTGGCCTCGGAAGACCTCTCAGTGTTTCTCTCCTCCTGGACGCTTTCAGGAGAAGGAGTTATGTTTGCTGGCCAAGCACTTTGAACTTCGCACTCTCCTTCGTTAGGGATTCAGCCTATTGAGACCTCCATTTCTGAACTTGAGGCCGGGAGATTGACTCCATGTCTTATGCGAGCAGTTTGCTTGATGTGCACTAGATTACCCTGCACAGGTTAAGACTGGGTCGTCTGACTTTATCGTCCATGTCCATAAAAATAAAATGCATTTCCGGCAAGAATATGCCATTTCTAGAATACGCCGAAGATGGAGGCTCTTTAATCTAGGGTTAAGGCCAGCCCTTAAGCGGCCGAGATTGTTCGATGAAGAGGACGGATCCATTTTTTCTTAAAAAAATAATGAAAAGAAAAACACAAATTCAGAATTAAACGCAGAAATGGATACCTATTTGGAATTACTTGGACGGTTGAAGAAGGTTATTGAGGTCTTGGAAGGATGCTCTTTCTCTCTCTAAAACTTCAGTAAAAAATTCGACAAAGTCTCTCTCTCTAGAAAAATTCTCTCAATGTGTGAATATGAATTCAGAAAGGACAAGGGCCTGTATTTATAGGGAGGTAAAAATGACCTCTCCATCCGGTAAAGATAATTGTTGCATTCAAAAAACCTTTGTGGGTTGACCTGTTGAGACCAGTAATTTGGCGCCTTCTCTATTTTGAAAAGGTTAGGGCAGTGTTCTTTGGTTAAAAGAGAATACCAACCGTCTTGGCGTCTAGTGGTAAAAAAATATGTTTTAAGAGGCAAATGTTGGAGCCTAAAGATCAACGACTATAATTAAGACATGTGGCTCCATCCTTCTCCTACACGTGTCCCTTCGCTGCTGCAGAAAGTACACGGTCCAAAAGGGTGTATGGCCTAAAGTACACTTTTCAGAATGACAGAGTTGTAGTAGCCCTTGTTTATGCTAAAATTTATCACTTACGATGAAATTAAAGTTGTGGGACGTGTCAACCAGATGATGTTAAAGACAATGCGACAAAAGAATGCAAAGGGGAATCAAAGGGGATGAACACACAAAAGTGGTGACGCGGATAACCCCAATGAAGGTGGGTAAAAAACCGCGGGTGGTTGGAGATCCACCAAACTAATATAGTTCACTATCTTTCTTTGTGACTGACCGTCGTTTACAAGAATGCTTAGTTCTCTCTAATGTTCTTCCAACAATATTGCGTAAAAAACATGTCAATGACCTCTCTCTCCCTTTTATATGCCTTCTTTTTTCCTTGGCTTTTTCCCAACGAATACAAAAATAAATTCACTAATTATTAAATTAATCCTCGCGCTTCAATCATGGGAGATCTTTCGTACTTACGCTCCAACATCTTGATTTGTCCCTCTTAACGGCTGAATTTATGGCTCATACCACTCCTTCCTTATTTGGCAGGACCGTTACCACTTGATGCCCTGCTTTCAATCTTGCGTCCTTCGTTGTGTCTTTGGGTTGCATTTACTTCGTCATCATGCTAGGTGGCATCACGTCATCGAGTCATCGCGTCGTCGCGTCGTCAAATGAATTAAACACTTTACTTTTACTCTGAACTACTTCTAAATACATGGCCATTTTAGAGTCTTTTGCCGCGAATTCGCCTTTGACTTGGCTGACTATCAGCAGTGAATCGCTGAAGACTTTCACTGCTTTTGCTCCCATGTCCTCTGCGAACGTCATTCCAGCTATGAGCGCCTCGTACTCGGCTTCGTTATTCGTCGCTATAAATTCACAGCAAATGGCTCGTACTATCTTGCCCCCTTGTGGTGACTTTAGCACAATGCCTAGACCTGCACCACAAAAATTAGAAGACCCGTCAACAAACAATAGCCAAGAGTCGTCGTTCACTTGATTAATCCTTGCGACTTCGTCGTCTGCAAGCTTTTCTAGCTCTGGGCTAAAGTCTGCCACAAAATCTGCCAAAGCTTGTGACTTGACAGCGGTTCTTAGATGAAACTGGATATCGTACGCGCTGAGTGCTATTGCCCACTTGCTCATGCGTCCTGTCAATTCTGTGTGTCACAAGACAGACTTGATAGGATAATTAGTCATAACGACAACAGTATGCGTCTCAAAATAGTGCCTGAGCTTTTTAACAGCTACGACTATGGCTAAAATGAGCTTTTCTAACGAAGAATACCTGATCTCCGCGTCTAGCAGAGACTTACGAACATAGTAGATTGGCAGCTGCTGGCTCTCCACTTCCCGCGTCAGAACAGCGCTGACGGACACATTGCTTACCGCGAGATAGAGCTGCAACGTTTCCCCGATATTTGGTTTTGACAATAATGGCGGCGACGCTAAGTAGCTTTTAAGTTTTTGCAGCGCGTCTTCGTGTTGTTGTGTCCACTCGAAGCCCTTATTCTTTCTCAGGACGTCATAAAATAGGTGGCATTTCTCAGATGACCAGGATATGAAACGATTTAACGCAGCTACGCGACCGGTCAACTTTTTCATCTCCTTGACGCTTCGTGGGGACTGAATGTTGATGATGGCTTTTATTTGATCCTGGTTGGCTTCAATTCCCCGTTGCGTAATGATGTACCCTAAAAATTTTCCTGCGAACACTCCAAAGGTGCACTTAGTAGGATTTAATTTCATGTCATACCTTCGTAAGACGTCAAAAGCCTCCGACAGATGCTGAATGTGATCATTTGCTCGCTTGGACTTGACGAGCATATCGTCTATGTACACTTCCATAGTATCACCCAGTTGATTTATAAACATTTGGTTAACTAATCACTTGTGGCACCTGCATTTTTCAAACAAAAAAGGCATAACCTTACAATATATACCTTTATCGGTAACAAACGCGGTCTTTTCCTGGTCGTCCAGATGCATCAATATTTGGTTGTACCCGGAATATGCGTCCATGAACGTTAAAAGCTCGTGACCTGCCGTCGCGTCAACCATTGCATCTATATGAGGGAGAGGGAATGGATCCTTGGGACATGCTTTGTTCAAATCTGTGAAGTCGATGCAGACTCTCCACTTCCCGTTCTTTTTGCTGACCACCGACTGGCTACCAACTATACTTTACCTCGCGGATCTTTCCGGTATCGATCAGCTTCTGAACCTCTTCATTGATGACTTGATTCCTTCCAGGCGCGAACTTGCGTCTTTTCTATTTTACAGGCTTGTGAGCGGGGTCGACGTTGAGCTTATGTGTAATGACGTCAGGGCTTATTCCTGTCATATCTTCATGGGACCAAGCAAAACAATCTTGGTTAATTTTCAAAAAATCAACTAACTGACCTCGTATTTCTTGCGATAATGTCGCTCCAATTCGAACAACGCGATCGGGGATGGATGGATCGAGCATCACTTCATCCACGTCCTGCTCGTTGGGCGCGTCGGGCGCTGACCCATCCTTTAATTGCTAGATAGACGCTTTCGGGGGTTTGAGCGACGAACTATAGCATTCTCTTGCGGACTTCTGTTCGCCCTTTATTTCTTGGACGCCCCACTTGGTAGGAAACTTCAGCGATAGATGATAGGTTGAAGGGACGGCCTTCATCTTGTGTATCCATGGGGTGACGAGAATGATATTATACGCTGACGGGCAGTCCACAACGTTGAATCTGGTTGGCAGGTTGACGCCTTTGGCTAGCGTTGGCAGTGTGATCTCTCCAACAGTATGTTGAGCCTCTCCACTGAATCCTACCAAAACAGTAGATTTTTTAGTAATATCTTTATCGCACAAACGCATACCTTCGAGGGCACTTTTGAATATGATGTTGGTTGAGCTGCCCCATCGACTAGCACTTGCTTTAACAAGCAGTTGCTGACAGTCAGGGATATGACTAATCCATCGTGGTGCTCCACGTCGCAGACGTCGTCGTCGTCAAAGGTTATTGCCATTGCTTCGAGCTTGCGTTCCTCAGCTGACCTGCAAGATTTATAAACGGCGGACGAGGGGGTAACCTCTCTTGCTAGCCTTTTGGCTGCGGAATACGTTAGTCCACATACATCAGATCCACCAGAAATAACGTTGATTACCTTTACGTGCGTGGGCGACGCAGGAGGGTCGGACTGCGCGGTATTCCTATCGAAGGACGCTTTACCTTTATCGCTCAAGAGGTCTTTAAGGTGCCCCTTATTAAGCATGAACGCGACCTCTCGCCGCAACGCAATGCACTACTCCGTCTTATGGCCATGGTCATGATGGAACTGGCACCATTTTGTTTGATCTTTTTGCGCTTCCGGTCGGTCGCTCTTTTTTGGCCAACAAACTGGTGCTCCGATTTTGGATAAAGCATTCACGACGCCTCCGACATCGACGGAAAATCCGTAGGAGTTTAGAGAAGGGAAGGTTAGCGACTCCGTCCTTGCGATGTTACCTGCATTTTCGACAACGTCAGTAACATTGTTTACCTGGTTTGAACGGCTATAAGGGTGGCTTCGCCAGTTGTTCTTCTTAGGGACGAAAGCCTTACGGTCAACAGGGGTCTCTGGTGCGCATCGGGTGGATATGGTGTTGAGGATGGCATCGTCTTCCTCCAACCTCATCTGTGCTAATACTCGCAACTTGACTTCCTCAAACGTCTGGCACGGGTACTTCGTCAAACGGTTGTATAGCTTTGATCGCAAGATTAATCCTTTCGTGAAACATTCAATAGCAGTCTTAGTATTAAGATCTTTAATGCTAATCATCTCTTTGTTAAAGCGATTATAATAATCGCGAACGGATAATTTGGGTCCTTGAACGACGCCCTATAGATTGCTCGTCTGCTTTTCCAGGCTGCGACTGCCTTCGAACTTCTCATAGAACTTATTGACTAGGGTGGAAAAATTGCCAATGCTTCCTGGCCTAAGAGATCCGAGCCACTTGAGAGCGGGACCGGTGAGCGTGGCTCCAAAAGACTTGCACATGCAGGCCTC
>NC_079209.1:30174846-30177346 GCF_026745355.1 Beta vulgaris subsp. vulgaris
CACTTAGGCACACATAGCTTGTTTCCCTTGAAGAGGAAACCTTCATGAACCACATATAGACCCTCTGGATGAGCCATTTTCTCCCCAAAATCAACATCTTCTTTGTATAGTTCCTTCAAGGTTTCGAACCGTAACACTTGTGCATCCACAATTGTCAATAAGTATGAATATCTAGATAGTGCATCTGCCACCACATTTGCCTTACCTTCCTTGTACTTTGAAGAAAATGTGAAATATTGGAGAAACTCCACCCACTTAGCATATCTATGATTGAGCTTTTGTTGTCCATGGATGTACTTCAAAGCTTCATGATCAAAATGAAGTATAAATGGTTTTGGCCTTAAATAGTGTGACCAATGATCCAAGGCACGTACAATAGCATAGAATTCTCGATCACAGTTAGAGTAATTGAGCTTAGCACCATTTAATTTCTCACTAAAATACAAAATTAGACGCTTCTCTTGCAATAGAACAGCCCCAATCCCTACTCCACATGCATCACATTCCACCTCAAACAACTTGTGGAAATCTGGAAGTGCTAAAATTTGAGCACAACATAACTTACCCTTGATATCTTCGAATGCTTGTTGTGCTAAAGAAGTCCAAGTAAACTCTCCTTTCTTCAATAGCTCAGTGATAGGTCCCATGATAGAAGAGAAGTTTCGAATGAACCTCTTACAAAATGATGCCAATCCATGAAATCTACGACATTCAGACGCATTCTTAGGTGCTAACCAAGATGAAATTGCTTTTACTTTCTCAGGATCAACATGAACTCCTTGTCATATAATGTATCCCAAAAACGCCACTCTAGGTACTAGAAAATCACATCTCTCTGTCTTACCATAGAGTTGTTGTTCTCTTAATTTCATGAAGAGGCTACTCAAATGTAACAAGTGCTCTTCCAAATTGTGGCTATAGATTAGGATATCATCTAAATAAACAACCACAAACTTGTTAAGGAAAGGACGAAGTACCTCATTCATCAACCTCATAAATGAACTTGGTGCATTGCATAAGCCAAATGGCATGACCATCCACTCATACAGCCCTTGCTTGGTCTTGAATGTTGTCTTCCACTCATCCCCTTCTCTTATTCTCATTTGGTGGTAGCCACTTCGAAGATCAATCTTAGAAAAGATTGATGCACCATGTAACTCATCCAACATATCCTCCAATCTAGGCATAGGAAACCTATACTTGACTGTAATGTTGTTGACTGCCCTACTATCTATGCACATCCTCCATGTACCATCCTTTTTAGGGACTAGTAAAGCTGGCACAGCACATGGACTCATGCTCTCTCTCACATAACCCTTCTCAATGAGGTCTTCAATTTGGCGTTGCAACTCCCTAGAAGTCACTGGATCACATCTATAAGCATGCTTGTTAGGTAAAAGGGTGCCAGGTACAAGATCAATAGCATGTTCTATACCTCTCAAGGGTGGAAGTCCTTGTGGTAACTCCTCAGGAAAGACATCCGCAAATTCTTTCATCAATGCTTCAAGCTTGTCATTATTAGGAGTATTGGCACTTGTGGTAGCATGTCTAACAACCAAGGCATAAGCACAACCTTCCTCCTCCACTTCTTGCTCGAACTCCCTTAAAGTTAGAAAGAAACTTGGTGTCTTAGGTGCTTGTTTTGGCGCCAATGAATGATGAACTAGGGGTTGCAATCGAACCCTCTTAGAGCCAACCAACATTGAGTACACATTAGAAGCTCCTTCATGGATGACCTTTCTATCAAATGGCCATGGTCTACCAAGTAAAAGATAGCACACACTCATAGGTAAAACATCACCCCATAGTTCATCCTTATAACCCCTATAGAGAATGCAATTAGAGCTTGCTTCTTCACTCTCATGCCAGTGCTATCATCAAGCCAACTCAACTTGTAAGGCTTAGGGTGTTTCCTTGTAGTTAGATTTAATTTCGACACAACTTTAAAGGCAATCACATTAGTGCAAGATACACTATCTATGGTCACATTACATGTATAATCACCTACCTTGCATCTAGTGTGGAAGAGATTCTCCCTTTGCTCCATGCTAGGTGTATGGTCGACATGTAGGGTGCGTCTTATAACCCCTATTAGCCTTGTATCATCCTCAGCATAAGCATCCTCTTCTTCTTCTTCTTCCCCTATGTGTTGCACTTCTTCAGGGATGAAGTTATAGACATCCTCCTCTTCTTGTAAAGACAAGTATTGCTTCATGGTGAGGGCTCTATTGGTAGGACAATTGCTTGCTATATGTCCCCTTCATTGACACTTGAAACACTTTCTCATCCCTTCAAACTATTCCTTAGGTACGTCCACCTTAGGTTTCTCCATTCTAGTGTCTTCTTTAGGTGGGGTGGTGTTCTTAGGGCCTTCAGACCACTTTGAATACCTAGGTGCAGCCTTGCCTTTAGCATTAGGATCATACCTAGGTGTGTAAGCACTCTTAGGCCTCTTGTCCTTGTCATGTTGTTCAAATTTCCTAGACAATTTTGTCACATC
>NC_079209.1:30182346-30209846 GCF_026745355.1 Beta vulgaris subsp. vulgaris
GTCACCATCATAAAAGGTAATTCATACTCTTATGACTAGTCAAATACTCCTGTAACTCTAATTAGTAATTCATGTAACTCTAATCAAATACTACTGTAACTCTAATTAGTAATTCATATAACTCTAATCAAATACACCTGTAACTCTAATTAGTAATGCATATAACTCTAATATATACTCTGTAACTATTATTTCTCAGTCTAGTCTATCTTTTATGTATCTCCGTATATTTGAAGATTTTTTCCTTTCCTTTTCATAGGTCTGTGATTTTTGGTGCTGCTTTGACATCAAGAGAGAATGACAATTCTTTTGTGTGGGTTTTTGAAAAATTCAAACAAGCTATGGGCAATAAGGAACCAAACTTTATTATCACTGACCAGGATCCTGCAATGAAGAAAGCTTTCCCAAAAGTATTCAATGATGCACAACAAAAATTCTGCATGTGGCATATTATGGGAAACTTACTGACAAGGTGGGGAAAGGGAAAGACATACAGATTACAAACTCAACTGATACAGAAGGGTTAGAAGAGTCGGAACCTAATGACATGGTGGGGATAGCTGAACGCAATAAAGAAAAAGATTTCCTCAAGAAGATAAATGCTTGTGTTTGGGATAAAGAATTAGAGCCACAAGAGTTTGTTGATAAGTGGAATGAAGTCATACAAGAATTCAATCTACAGCAAAATAAGTGGCTTAATGACATATTCAACATAAAGGAGTCTTGGATCCCAGCATATTTCAAAGAGAAACCAATGGCTGGCTTAATCCGCACAACACAAGATCAAGAGCCAGAATAGTTTTTTTGGTATTTTAATAGTCCATGTGCTACATTGGTTGAGTTCTGGTTGCGTTTCCAAACGGCTGTACAACAACAAAGACATGCTCAAAGCAGTTTGAACAAAGATAACGACACTTCCTACCCTCAACTTATCACCCCTTGGCCGATGGAGCAAGCGTCTCTAAAGTATACACCCATGTAATCTTTTACCTATTTCAAGAAGAAGTGAGTGCAGCATGTTTCACATGTGGTCATGCAAGGTCTGAAATTAGGGATGGAATGGAATACATTACGTATCACTGAAGATAGAAAGAAGAAGAATTATGAGGTCACTTTAGATCCAATGATTTCGATGCCATATGTTCATGTTCACTATTCGAGAGAGTTGGATTGGTATGTAGGCATGTTCTTTGGGTTTACAAGGCCAAACATTTGAATAAGTTGCCCATAAATATAATCCTCACTCGATGGACGAAGGAAGCACACAAAAGTCATATTCATGAGTTTGATGAGAATTTTCCTAAAGATTGTGGAACGATGGAAATGAAGCAGATAAAATTAGGTGAATTGTGGACTGAAATATATACAACCATTGGTTTTGTTGAAGAAAGGGATGAAGATATTGATGCTCTAATTGAAAATCTAAAGGCTTCAGAAATCCATTAAATAGGGTGAGGATAATACGTCAATGACAAAAGACCAAGTCATTCAAGAATTAATAGGATGTCCAAACGAGGTAACTATAAAAGTTCTTGAGAAAGCCAACAACAAGGGTAGGAAGAGGCTCAAATCTGTGAAAGAAAAGGCTATTGAGAAGCAACAAAAACCACTAAGAAGGTGTCGCCTATGCAATAACATGGTCAATCATGATGCAAGGAATTGTCCTTATCGAAATCAACAAACTTAAGGTAATTTGATTAAATAACTAAATTTTTATGAATACTAATATAGATAGTTGGTGTTTTTTTCTACATATTAATGTATTATTGTTATTACAATTAGAATAAAAAGGAAATACAATGTTGCAAACTTTATAAATATGAAAGTAAAATCATTCTTACCCTTCTCTTTTATTGTTGTTGTTGTTGTTGTTGTTGTTGCATGAAGAAGGCGCTTGGATGGTTAATGTTGGCAAGATTGCTTGGTTGCAAATCATGGCATTGATGTTGGCAAGACTGCTTTGTTGATATTATTTTAGTTCTATTATTGTAATTATTGTAATTATATGAACTTGTTGAAAATAATTTATATGTATATGTTGATATAACTCCAATTAAATTATTGTCATTGTTAGAATATAATCATTTCATATACCATGATAAAAAAGATTTATGGCATGTTGTCGTTATAATTATGGAATTACTTGTTAAGAGTGCTAATTAGAGTTATAGGCGTATGTGGTTAGAATTATATGAATTACATACTAATTGGAATTATATGAGTAATAGCACTAGACATAAGAGTTATAATTATAATTATGGCATTACTTGTAATATACTTCTAAACAGAGTTATAAGAGTCTTTGATTAGAGTTATAAGAGTATTTGATTAGAGTTATAATTCTAATTAATAATTTTTTTTATCATAACTCTATTGAGGGTCCTTTGATATATTACTCTATAAAAGAATTGACATAACTCCAAACATGCATTGGTACAACTCTAATTTCATATAACTGTAATAAAATACTCCTTTAACTCTAATTTCTAAATAGAGTGAGGTCTTTGATTAGAGTTATAAGAGTATTTGATTAGAGTTATAAGAGTATTTTATTAGAGTTATATGAATTACTAATTATGACATTACTTATTAAGAGTGTTAATTAGAGTTATATAAGTATTTGATTAGAGTTATAGCAATTACTAATTAGAGTTATAGAAGTTTTTGACTAGTCATAAGAGTTTTAATTATAGTTATGGTATTACTTCTTATGTACGTTCTAATTAAAGTTATAGGAGTATTGGATTAGAGTTATATGCATTACTAATTAGAGTTACAAGAGTATTTACTAGTCATAAGAATTCTAATTCTAGTTATGGCATTATTTGTTACGTACGTTCTAATTAGAGTTATTAGAGTATTTTATTAGGGTTATATGAATTACTAATTAGAGTTATATGGGTGTTCTTAATAACAATAAAAGAATTAAGGATACAATCTCAGATAGGATCTTGGCAAGTTGAGTGCAGATTATATTGGTAATAGACCTGTAAAAAAACAGAATAATAAGCTACTGGAATGTAGTCCCCCTCTTGTTGTTGAACTGGTGATCTTTGGAATCAATGTAACTATGTGACATTGATCCCTTTTGAGATTTTTCCATTTCCGAAAAAATCTTAAACTACTGCTATGATATCTTACCCCACAATGTCCCAACTTCTATTAAACAAGCAACTCGAATAACCACCAATTCTTAATGATTTATAATCTGAAATTGAAAAAGAGCTAATTTGGTCTCATCGGAATTAAAGCTCAAATTCAACTCTTGTTCTTGCCTCTCAGAGAGAATGTTCCCCTTTGCAATAATACCAAGCTCAATCTTCTTTGTTGTGTTGTTAGTATCCAGCAAGTTATGATAAAAATCAAGGAAAGGTGCCACCACTTCCTCAGAGTTATGAGCATCATCTTTTTTTTATGGTATTAATTCCATTATGCATTAATCTCATTTTTATACTCTTATGAAAGGTTTTTGTATTATCAGCTCCTTCAGTCAACCATCTGATGAAAGGTTTGCAAATTTGTTATATTAAGATTAGTCTAAAGAAAACTATTGAGTTGGCTATAGTATGGAGGTTTATGATATTTGGATTTTACATTTTCGAAATTACGTACGATTGCTTGTTTGGAGTTATGCCAATTCATATTTAGAGTTATGACATACACTATAATTTTAAAAAAAACTTAATTACTCATATCAGCACATATAAAAAATAATGCTAGTAAAAGTTGAAATAAGTAAATACTAATATCAGCACATAGTAGTTTTGATTCTAATAAATCCTCCCTAACACTATCCCTTTACAAAAGTGGAAAAAAATACTTGTAAATATGTGAGAATTTTAGCTGCAATTTCATGAATTATATGTTTACTCTACACCTTCAAACGAGCTGTTTCTTTCCGTATATTGTCTTATTCCTTGTAAATCATCAACAACTTGTCTCGAATAGAAGCCTTTATCTCATTTAACTCATGAATCTTTGGGATGATCTCCTTCCTAATATTATTGATATCACACAAAACAAGGGCTGCACAAATTTCAGCTCTCATTGTGCGCCTTATCTTGGCGTTGCCAAGCTGAGACTCAAATATTTCTCCATCATAGTTCAACATGTGAACCATTGCAAAAACACCACAGTCCAAGGTTGGCTTACTTGTTTGCCATGGAAACTTGACATTAATGAGATCATATGAAACTAAATTAGCAGCCAATGGATGCTGAAATCTATCCAAATAATCACTCATATTATAGCGCTGCAAAAAATATATAGATAAATAACTATAGAGAAAAATAATCAACCAACAAAGCTTAAAAGTACTAAAAACAAATAAGAACAAAAGACCAATAAATATAATAAATCTTACTATACTAATGGCAAGCTTCTTGAAGTGAGAATCATCCCAATTTCCGTAGACTCTATTATCCAGATAATCCACTCTTTTGTGTATGAAGTTGATCACAACAATAAAGTAGTGTTCCATGTACAAGAGTGGAACGAATATCTGTGACCCACAAATTGAACAAGTTGAGTTATTAGATAAATAAATATAAAAAAGAACATTATAAAAAGAAGGACGAAAGACATACCAAATCAACATTATGAAGATCACATTTGACTTTGTTACATGAGATCCAAATATCCCATGAAGAAAATAGCTCACTCAATAATGCAACATCTTCATTTTCGTCATGTTTCTCCGTAATATTTACCAAAGGACCCTAAAAATATCACATAAAACTTGTAATAAAAATAATGTATACTCGGTATAAAAAACACGATAGCATTTATATGAATTACTGAATAGAGTTATAGGCCACCCTTATAAGCCACATTATCCTCGTCTTTTTCTTTCCAATTGAAGAAATTGAGACTCTCATAAATGTCTCTTAAAAAGGATATCATCACTCTTATTACCTATTTTTCCACATTATTACCTATCTTTTCTTTCTCTTTCAATGTTTTCTATATCAAATCCATACCTAGAGACTAGAGACTGAATAGAGTAGTGTAGTATCCGTGCAATAATTTCACGTACAAAACTTTCACTACCTATTGTAGCCTCTAAATATAGTAACAGGATAACAGGCAACATGCATAGGAAATGGATTAATAATCAGTAAGCCAATCTGTCATGTGGGTAATTTGCAATTAACATATATTTATCCGAGTAGCTAATAATATTTCTTGGCTAATCAAAAGCCATTCAAGAAATACAAGCTTTTAAAGCACAGATTTATGACATAAAGTAAAATGTTGAAGTAATCATGTGATTCCTCACACGATTTTGATGTCGAAATTTGTCATTCGATGCCCATTTGATGAGTTGAGTGTTAAGATTTCTAATTATAGTTATGGCATTATTATTTGTTATGTACTTCTAATTAGAGTTATATGAGTATTTGATTAGAGTTATATGAATTACAAATTAGAGTTACATGAGTATTACAGATATATGGATAGCAAACATGCCTTTTGGTGTGACAATCTGGATTTTAATTTAATGAAAAAATGGACCAGTTATATGAATATGATGAATGAAAATGGACCAGTTATAGGAGCATCCATGATCTATTGAAATTCAATTTAGAAGACCTTTTTGACTAGTCATAAGATTTCAAAAGGATTTTAAAAGGAGAATATTGAAGAGATTACCACATGATTAAGGCCGAAAAATATGCGTCGAGGTGAAGAATCTTCGGCTGACTCCACATACTTCATCAACAAACTCCAACCCTCAATAACAGTTGTGGTGATCGTTTCATTGGTTGCTAAACTTAAAAAATCCTCTCGCGTAACAAAGTGGTTTTCTCCAAAAGAAGCAATAATTTGACTGTAAAAATTATATATAGAAAGATTTAAAAAAATAATATAAAATAAAGAAAATAATGAAGTATGATGTAGGTAATAATGTTTACCTCTTTGCCAAAGTTTCATTGTGATCTACCATACAATAATCAACTACATGTTTCCGGAAGGATGGCATGTATAATAATAAAGATACATTTTGGCGCATAAATTTTGAAACCAAAGTGGCAGGGACATTTTGAATCCCACAATTATATGTAGAACCAAGACCATCATTGTTGACATTATGGAAGTATATAATTTCTAACATGATAACACAACCTCCAAGATTAGCCAAATTATCTACATGATATTTCACAAATCCATTAGAAAGCTTCTCCAGCACATATGAGCACCAATCAAATTCCTTAATTTTACGTACTTGAGACACATATTTTAAATGTTTCAAATCCACTTGATTGTTTGACGTAGGAGCAAGAAACCTACCCATAGCATAAAGGACAAATAAACTTTTAAATTCATCTCCACCCGCCTGCATCTCATTCGATCGAATCTTAGCAGCTATATCCTTCAAAGAAATTCCTTGTCTGTCATTAACAATATCAAACTTAAATCGAAACTCTCTTTTCAAGATATTATCAGATTCCTTAGATCCTCTACCAATGAATATCTCCTCAACCTCATAATCGCCCATGGGAAGCAAAAAAACCTCATGCACATCAAACTTACTTACCACAAATTTATTCACCGCATCGATTCTAAACACCCAACTGCCATGATTAAAAGACTTAATTAAAAAAAGGGATCATGGTAGTAGGACTTTGAGTCAAATGCAAACTGCAAAGACCTCCAAAACCAATGTCATTCACATCTTGAACTTCTTGCGAAGATAAGTCCTTTATAAGCTTTACCAATTCATTCGGTCTACATTGAGTAGACAACTCTGATGGCTTTTTTTTTTCTGTTTCGGTACATGTGATGTACTATCCTTTTTAAGTAATTTGGCTCCTTTCTTATCAACCAAATCCATACTTTGACTTGCACTACGCTTACCATTCACATTACCAACCTCGACAATGTTCATATCTACATACACATACATAAACTAATTACAAATTCATACAACCAGAATGGAATATTCAAAACATAAAATATCGATTATAGTGGTACTCATATAATCATGTTTGCCATAGGTGTCCAAGTTAAGAGTAACACATAGATAAAACACAAATTAAATCATCACTAAAACATCATGACATTAAGTAACCCCCACATGTATACATCAATTATCATTTACAATTATGGCAACAGTTGATTAGAGTTGTAGGATATAGTAGTGAAGAAGTACACCAATACTTGTTTTAAGTTATAAGAAATACTAATTAGAGTACTGACAACACTTAATTAGAGTAGTAGGTAGTAGTAGGTAGTAGTATTTAAGAGTTATAACCATGCTTGTTAAGAGTTATAGGATGTACAAATTAGAATTATGGCAACCCTCTTCAGAGTTATACAAATGAATAGTTAAATTTATAAGAAATACCTATTAGAGTGATGCTAATACATGTTTAAAAGTTGTAATCAAATATCATTAAGATGATTGATAATTACAAGCTCCAGAGAGTATATACATGAGGTAAAAAAAGTCTCAAACTCCAAACTGGTAAAAAATTATACGAACAATGGTGAAGTAATTAATGCTAAGAATGTCAATATTGAATACAACGCTGTGTTACATGGAGACCGGTTAGGTAGATAGCCTAAAAAACAAATTCAACGTCTATGTCAAAGTTATCGCTACCACCCATCAACAAGAGCTCCTCTTTCATCCTCTCTCTACATCGAACACATAACACAAACCCCTAAAAATGCACACATCAATAAGCACAATGTTCATATCTTCTAACAGTGTTCACTAGAGTTCAAACAACCTAACTGACAGCAGAATCCAGTGACCATGCATGTCACTCAAAGGACTATAGAACTTCAAGATGAAGTATTATGTGATAAATAAGTCTAATAGGTATTTCTTGAAAAAAATTATCATGCTGCACAAACCAAGTTGTCGTCGAATTGAATATAAGAAGTGTAACATTCAAAAAATTAATTTGCAATGGCAATGAAGTTCTTATTTCATAGGATGTATAATTAAATACTTAGGTGAGTATAAAGATAAGAATGTAAATAATCATAATAAGTTCCACTTTCTTGGAGGTTTACATTAAAAAAATTCCATTAGAATTTCCTAAAACTGCCACGAAAACCAAGACTATAGATCTAGCTATATACACTTATTAAAATAAAACATAATTCTATGTGACTATATCTACTCTCATCTATAAGACTATAAACAGGGTATGCAACTAATGGAAGAACTAAAGCGGCAATATGACTATTAGTTAAGGGCATATTTCATTCAATTGATTTTGGCTTATGTAACATTTATAATATAATGTTTGATCATCAAAACTTATCGAAGCTTATCTATATAACTAAACCCGCCAAAATCAAGTTCTTGAAAAAATTAGAAAAAGAATTGGTAAATTTAAACAGATTTTAAACAAGATTATAGCTTTCCTACAGCACTATCCAATTCAATGAAATTAAATTCAAACTATATAACTAAACCCACCAAAATCAAGTTCTTGAAAAAAATTAGAAAAAGAATTGGTAAACTTAAACAGATTTTAAACAAGATTATAACTTTCCTACTGCACAATCCAATTCAACGAAATTAAATTCAAACTATCTAACTAAACCCACCAAAATCAAGTTCTTGAAAAAAAATAGAAAAATAATTCGATAGTCGATCTAATTCGGCAAAGTAATACGAGACGGAGGAGTAACATCATATATTCATATGAGCAAAAACTAATACTAGTCCTGGACAGATATTTCACTAACACAATCCTCTTC
This sequence comes from Beta vulgaris subsp. vulgaris, assembly GCF_026745355.1. Classification (NCBI taxonomy): domain Eukaryota; kingdom Viridiplantae; phylum Streptophyta; class Magnoliopsida; order Caryophyllales; family Amaranthaceae; genus Beta; species Beta vulgaris. The sequence continues at coordinate 30,191,068 of NC_079209.1, forward strand.
ATGCACAACAGCACAAGAAAGTCTACATTTATGATTCGACCCTTAAGGATAAGTATGTGTTCTTTTCATCATCACAGCTATCTTCATGCACAACAGCACAAAGTGTAATTTTCGGGAAAAAAAACTTACCTTTCTCTCCCATACTGTCTGCAACAATTAATCTTGAGATTTAGTGTCGAATTGCAGAAGACATTCGATGAACTAGTATTGCAAGGAAAAAAAAATAGTATGTGAAACTAATTGAAACCGTCGAAGTTTAGCGAGGATAAAAGAGGAGAGAGAAGGGAGATAGGAGAGAGAGAAGCGTGAGAAGTGGAGATAGTTTTGGGATTTTAGGGTGTTAATTTTTTTTGTTTTAATTTTTAATCAGGGCCGTTAAATGTAGCATGATCTAATGGCTGTTATTTCTTCTCATTTCTCATGTAAAACCTCATTCTCACCTGAACTCAATTCTATATATATATATATATATACATATATATATATATATATATATATATATATATATATAATATATATATATATATATATATATATATATATATATATATATATATAATAACATAGCAATCCTAACAAAACTAGGATTCTATGTAGTAAGCAAGAAGTAATCCTAACAGAACTAGGACTCTTCTTCACTCCATCCCATTCCATGCATGTCCCATGTCACCACATAAGCCAAGACTTGATTCTTACTCTTGATTTCAAATCCTAGAGTGTCCATGATCAAGTCAATAGGTTCATAGATAACAAGTGCCTTTGCATCCATATCATTTACAAGGAAGTGTTTGCAAACATATAGATTGAATTAAAATGTTATCTATGTAATTAACGTTCATGAGCACTCATATGTGATGAATTTATGATGTTGCGTTATTTGCATCATTGTTATTTTTTTATTCTTCCTTAATTATGTTATAAAGTAATAAATACACCCGTGCATTATGCATGAGTCCTAAAACTAGTCGAAATTAAAACAATAATAAAAATCTCTATTATATAAGGGAAGGGAGGGGCTATGGTGTCCCCGAATGAAGAGACTACTTTATTCCCTTCCCATTCTACATTCAAATTTACTTACAAATCAAAGGGAGGCTTCAAGCAAAAATACCAAAATTATATTTATAACAATCATTCATAAGTCAACTAAAATCTAAAATTGCATAATTTACGTTATGCAAATCACTCAAATGAGGAAACTTTACAAAAACTTAAAAAGTCCCTTACAAATTACAACTTATGAAAAATTTGACTTGAAATCAAAGTGTACACTTTCTTCACAATCTATGAAGTAGTAAATTTAATTCAAAAATTAAAAAATTATATTAGAAATTATATTTAAATTCAATAAAATTTCTAATTTGTTCATAGAATTTAACTTTGAAAAGTATATATATATAAAAAAAAAGACTAGTGAGATACTTAAGTAACATAAACTAAACCAATCAAATTTTGCAAGTAAAAACAATTATATTTCGTATGTCTAATGTTCAAATTTGACTTTTACTTATATCGAAGAAAACTGAGCTTCTGTTTTGAAAAAAAATTCAAGCACGCATCGCGTGTGAAAAATGCTAGTACTGGCATGCGCGAAGGCTCGATTTGCAACTTTCCGTATCTAGGCTCTAGCATGTAAGCCCATACTTCTAAGCCAACAATATATGCATAACCAATTGCTGATTTGCTGTAGATACGGTACAGCTTCAAGCGGGCCGAGCCTTTAATTGCACGACCCACAATTTTTTTTTTTTTTTGAAGGGATATACTATATCATATAGTTGTACTGGCCCCAAGCTCTGTAAGCCCAAACAATTATCGATCTCTAAAACTAACGGAATCAACAATGAACAGCATCTATAAATAATTAAATACCCACACTGCATGACAATTGTGACTTTTACATTACGATATATAAAACCCTCCTTCAATTCTTGATAGACAAATACAATGACAGGATCACTGAGTGAAAGCGGAGGAGGAGGAGGAGGAGGAGGAGGAGCTAATACGATGCGGCGTCGAAGCCGTGGTTGTACAAAAGATGATTTCCTACCGGAAAAATCCTTTCAAAGCTGGTCCAACTACATGACGGCTCTCAAGGATACTCCTGCACGATTCAAGAACCGGCTTCTCACACGGTCTCTCGATGATACGGAACTCCATCAAGTTAAGGCTCAAAGCCATCATGAAATGAAGAGATCATTGTCTTGGTGGGATCTTATTTGGTTTGGCGTTGGCGCTGTCATCGGTGCTGGAATCTTTGTTCTTACGGGACAAGAGGCTAATCAACATGCTGGCTCTGCTGTCGTTTTATCTTATGCTATTTCTGGTGTCTCTGCTATGCTCTCTGTTTTTTGTTACACCGAGTTTGCCGTTGAGATCCCTGTTGCAGGTTATTTTTCTTCTTTCTTTATGCTTTATTATTCTATCATGTGATTTATAAAATTATATATTTATAAAGTACTCCTTCTCTTTTTTTTTTTTCTTTGTCACTTAGAATCTTGGCACTATGCATACATAGAGAGAATCTTCTCAATTGTATAACAAAAAATATAGTCATGTGGGATCTTGTTTGATTCGTCCCAACTAGTACATTATTAATATTCAATCGTTATAATTTTTACTAATATATAATGAAAGATATTTAAGTTAATATATAATGAAAGATATTTAAGTTCAAAGAAGTGAATTGGGAGACGCGCAAAAAAAAATGAGAATGATAAAAAAAAACAGAGGGAGTAGAAGTTAATATTCATATCAAATTAATAATAAATTAGCCCGGATTGATTTATGCTGTTTTATGTTAGAAACTTAAATAATTTTAGTCAATGTCATCGCTAGATGTGCTATTTTGCTTATTTTTCTGGTTGCTTGTTTTGTGTGAGACTTTGTCAAACAAATCTGCACTTCGAAAGGGTAGTGTGGGTCCAGATTATGGAAATATTTTTTTTGTTTCTTGATTTAAGTTTGTTCGTTAGAGAGAATCATTCATGTGTGTCTCTCGATTAGTATTTAATTTTTTTTCATATAAAGATAAGATTGTTTTTGAAAGGATTATCTGGATAACATAAAAAAAAATATTAGGAGACTCTTGGGAGGAACTTCTAATGCATCTCAACTAGTATTTTAACTATCATAAGGGTACGTTACATGATTAGTTATATATGAACCTATGATATCAAGTTGGAAAATATATTCTTTTGATAATTGAAGTGATAATATTTAATTTCTTGCTCTAGTTTCAAAGATATTGTAAAATTTGAGATCTAGTTAAGTTGAGATTTTTTTTTATAATTTTTTCAGGCTAATGAATAGAATGATGGTATTAAATCTATCTTATTTATTAAGGAGAACAACATAATCATGTAAAAATAGAGTTGATATAAAAACTAATCTTTTGTATAACTCATATCCCTCTGTAGGTTAAAATTTGTCCGATAAAAAATTTATGAGTAATTAAGATCACTCCATTCTCCTTCAAAAAAATTAAAAAGATCACTCCATTCTATACTTAATTATATCTGATTAGGATGTACACATTATATAAATTTATAAAAGTGTATAAATCTTCTCTATAAATAGGAGATGCATTTTGCAATTACTTTTGCATGGAATACTGATCATTTAGTCAAAATTTGATCAAAATGAATCTCGATCTGTAAAATACTTGCCAAAAATATTGAAGTGTGATCCTTTAACCTGATAACAAGTGCACCAAGAGCGAGATTTTGTGAAATTCTTAAATAAAGGATACTTCAAGATTCCTTTTTGGAATAGAAAGGATATGATTTTGATTCCTGGCTAATTTGGGAAAGCAAAGTGTTTTAGCTAGAGAATATCCTTTCACTTCTTTTGTCATTTATATAAGAAAAAGAATGTCAATATCTCATGTAACCTTTTTCTAGAAACCAATATATCCAACTTTTTGATTGCAACATTTGCTTTCGATGGTCAAAATCTATTAAGTGAAATTATATTACAAGTAACAATTATATTGTAGGTGGGTCTTGCTTAATTTGTATTATTTACAATAATAACTTTTGTTTTAGTTGCTACCCTTATTTTTTCCGCAATCTATTTATTAATTACTTTGATCAATAATAATTTTTTTACTACACATTAGTGAAAAATATAAGAATTTGATATTATAAAAAAACTTAATCAAATTATATCACTTGCCTATGATATTTCTTATACATATGGAATAACAAATCTAACAAGTTTATAATGAATAGTAATTATTATGCAAGTACAACATCTAAAAAATTACATATTTTAAAATTTTTATAATTAAAATTGTGCGTCAAATAGGATAATAAAAAAAGAAGCAAATGTTGCAAGTAAATAGAATTCAAGTCATATGAGATTCCTTCCACTTTTCATTTTTTCTATATACTTTGAGGTTGTTTGGTTCACCTTAAATTCCACTGGAATTTGGATTTCCTAGGAATTACAAAATATGATAGTTGTCTGGTATGTAGGAAATAAAGAATTCACGAGAAATAAAATTTCCAAGGAAATGGAAATTCCTATGAAGTGTAGGAAATTAATCACCAACCGCCTTGGTAATTAGAAATTCGTGTGTCAATTACAAATTCCTATTCTGAACCAAACACCAAAAGCCCTTTCCTAGGAAATAGACAAAGAAATTTTATTCCATGAAATAAAAAACTTCCCATAAAAATTAAATTCCAACGGTAACCAAACGAGCTCTTGGTTGTATACCACCATTCACATACTACAAATGTAATTATATGGATCTTTTTAGATTTGTTTAAGGAGTTTTCTAGAGAGATTGAATTATATAACTTTATATTACTAGTAAGGAAATATGTTTTAAATATATTTTTCAAGAGTTCTGATATGCACACAATTGACACAACAATAATTTTATAGTGAAATTATTATTCTTTTAGATATTGGACGTTGGAAGATCAATATTATCGTATATAAGAGACTCCTTTAGTCAACCAATGAGGCGGATTGCTAATTACTCCAATATTCTAACGTCAAACTAGCTAAGATATTAAATAAGCTCTCTTTGCAGTACCAGCTAAGCAGTCCAATGATAATAAGGAATATTGGAGTAGCTTGAATATTCATTAGTTGGCATATGACAAGTCAAACTAGTGCTGGCATCTTACCCTCGGTGTCAAACAAGTCCAATATGAACCTATTATAACTCGGGAAAAACTGAATATGAAGCGGAAGGTGTCCATGAAACTTGGACTTGGATGTGAAACTTATCTATATAGCTCAAGTTGGTACTTGGTAGTAAGAGAAAGGGTGGGCTACTAGGCTTGGTCTAAACTAAAATGTTGTTTATTTTTTTTTTATTTTTTTTTAAAAGAAAGAAAAGGGATTTCATTAATATTTCGCCAAACGGCACTTACAAGTCATTTATGAAAAACATAAAATTCTAATAGAAATACATATCACCCTAGAAATGTAAACATTGCAGATTTGACTTAATTTTGCCTTAATAAAAATCTTCATCTGAAGCAATGCAATCTGTGAGTTCGCTTTGATTCGGCATACGAGCTGCAGATGCGGAAATTTTGGGATGAACGTACTCCAATAGTCTTCCATAATTTTACAGAAGTTCTGAAACCCTAATTCTTCAGGTTGAATCTCGAACTTCAACCAATGAGAATAAGTTCTCATACCTAAAAACAAAAGAACCATACTCACAACTCCCATAGGGGAGAAGGAGATTTCCAAAACAGAAACTAAAAACCCCATAAAAGGGTTTGCGAAAATCTCATAAAGAGATACTAATTTATTGAACAAAACAAGAAAATGAACTAAAAACTGAAAATAAAAGGGAAAAAGAGGCTTACCATGGATGAAAACATCCATGGTTTTAGAGAGAAAAAAGGAGAGGGGAGGCTAGGTAAAATGTTGTTTAGTTAGAGATTATTAGTTGTGTATCTAGATGAATCAGATTTTGTTGAAGTTTCAAAAGGCGCACAACATATTCTAAACTTATTAGAAAAATGCCTCATGTAATTTTTAGATTTGCAAATAATACACCACATACCTTTATTGATAAATAGAAGGGATTTTTTGTTAACTAGACACCTTTTTTATATGTTAAAATCAGTGGCAGAGTCAAGATTCTCAAAGTGAGGGGACAAAATACAAATATTCTGCATTTGGGTAAAAAATTTAGAAAAAAAAAAAAAAAACACTACAACACAAATTGATTAATACTTAACTTTTACAAGGTATCTTACTTTGATTTTATTGATTCAATGAAATTCAAATAAGATAATCAATTTGATAGTCTTAATAATATGAGGTGAGTAGAAAAACTTATTAGATACCAAGTCGAGGGTATCTAATAAATTTTACCTACTATTGGATTTAAACCATAATGTATTACATCCCAAATTCGAAAATGCTTAGTCTTACAATTCAAAGAGAGCTAAATGAAGGAGATTTATTTTGTGGTGTCTCACACTATGAGTAGGTGAAGAGCAATATGTTTCTCAGGATTTCATTCTTTTAAACATAAATTGTCAAAGTTTGAGTTGTTTTTCCTTAGCCTTGGACTTGTTTGAATTAGGTAAATGTGAATCACTTGACATTTCCTAATTAAATTGATGAACATGGATAAATTACATTATCAAACCAAACTAGTCAATTTTATTAAAAAATCAACTCATATTTACAATTTCCACATTAGAAATTAGAAATTACAAAACAAATAAACATAAATCAACAAATCAACTCAATAAATCATGAACAACAGCAAATCAATTCAACTAATTCAAGTATTCAACCATAATCACAAGTTCACACAGGCTCGGCCCTGGGGCAGGGCAAGCGGGGCACCCGCCCAGGGCCCAGAAATCTGCAATAGCTTAACTAATTAATCCAGCGCTAAAATTGCATTTATCGTGTTTTGGAAAGATGGTATTGGTGTGCTTCTGTGGGAATGTTTAGTCCGTAGTAGGACTTCAGCGGTTCGACTCTTGTTAGAGCAATTGTCTAATTTTTTTTTTTGTTTTTCTTTTTTTTTTTCCTTTTTTTTGTTTTTGTTTTTCTTTCTTTTTTCTTTTACAATTTGTAAAGATGTTCTTTTATATTTTCTTCTTACAATATTTCCAACTTATACCTTCATTTCCTTTTTACCACCATATTATATTATTTTATTTTTTAGTCAGTATGATTTTATATCTTATATACCTTGAAATTGTAAATTATTAAAAAATAATGTATACAACCTAAAGCCAATACTTAGATTCTTAACATTATTTATAGGTGTTGGGTGATAAAATATATTTTATATTTTCGATTTTATTCGTCTAGTTATTAGTTTATATAATTTATTAAAGGCTACTTCATCCGTCCCACAATAGTTTGAACACTTTGTTTTTTGTTTGTTCCATTTCAGTTTTACACACTTTTATTTTTGGCATGGCCCCACTATTATTATGTGATTTCTCTCATTTTCAGTATTAGTACCTACCAACTCCTATTACATACATCTATTTTTTAAAATAAAAATAACAATTGATAATCACACTAGAACTTATTTCTTACATTACATGACCTAATAAGTACATTTCTAGGACGGAGTGAATATTAGATATATATTAATCATATAAAACTAAAAATAAAAATTTATAGTTGTTGATAAACATGAATTAGTCGATTCTCAAATAGTATTTATCCTATAAACATGCATATTTTGTTAAATGTATACTATGCATTAGGGGCCTTTTTTCATATATTACCCCGGGCCCAATAATGTTAGGAACGGCCCTGAGTTCACAACCAAACAATGATAAATTTACCTCAAAAAATGAAATTAAAACTTAACGTTTAGGAAAAACAACTCACTTAGTCACTGCAATGGCGTCTGGAATGGTTGCCCGGCAGGCGTACGTCTGGACTCCGACCGGCGTTAAGCTCACGTGAAGGAGTATGTCCGGCGGTTTCTCACTTAGTCACTTTCTCTCCTTCATTTGAATCGTTTCACTTTGGCTGGGTTCCTCACTTTCTCTCCTTCCATCGTTCCTCACTTTCCGGCGGTTCATGGTCACTTTTTGGCGGCTTGTATTTGGGGCTCGTGGCACGGTGGCAGGGAGTTATAGTTTCAAACTTTCCCTCCTCCCTTGGTTTGTCAAATTCTCCCTTTTCGTTTCTCAAAGCTTTGTCTGCACACTATCACGCGTTACTCTATTTTACGTGTTTTTCTTTTTTTTTTTTTTTTTTTAAAAAAAAAAAAAAAAACCGTGAAATTAGCTTTTTTAAGTGGGGGGACATTTGTTCCCATGTCCCCCTGCTTGCTCCGCCTCTTGGTTAAATCCCCTATTTAACTTAATGCAACCCATCTAATTCACTTTTGCTATTTGTTCCATTATTTTTACTGCTGGATTGATAGTTACTAATAAATTATGCTAGTAGAAATAAGCTTTTATAGAAAGCATCATGTCAAATATGAATTCCATGTGGTAGATAAAATTCCATAACCAAGATAGTGAATATGAATTTAGCTTTCAAATTAACATAATTCCATTGGTATAATACAATTACCTTCATTTAATATAGTTTGGCAAATCGCTTGTTTACGGGAAGTTAAAAATAGTTTGAATGTGTTAACCAAGCTATACTACATTCGCTTTTTTTTTTCTACATTATTGCTTTGGGAATGAAGTCACTAACTTTGAACGATTATTTTGATTATTTTATAAGTAAAAATATAGTCATGTATCGTCTTGTTAGATTCGCCTCGACATGTAAATTCAATTTATCAAATCTATATTTAAAAGATATAATAGATATTAAGGGTCAGATAATGCCTTGGATACCATGCACAACAATGCACCAAATAATAAAAAGCAAAGGAAGTATATTATGATAATCACTAAGCGATGTGGTATTTTGTTTTCCAAACTTTAGGGTGTATTTTGCATTTTAAAAGTTAAGGGTACACATTACCAGATAGGAATATATAGTTCACCAAAAAAAAAAGAAAGATAGGGATACATGATTAAAAATCTATCTTCTTAAAGTTGTGCTTCTAAAATTCATAGATTCACTTCTTTCTATATAATTTTTTACTTTCATCTAATAGTAGCCACCTGGCTATGGGTGATTGAGCAAATAGTTGGACATGCGGGGTATAATAGATATTATTTGTCTCGTTTTTTATTTATTGAGTTGCCTTATCAAGACCAAAATTATGTAGGAACTTGCCAAATTAATTTTTATATGTACTTGTATTTTATGTCCATTTTTAGAATAATTTTTATTTATTCGTAATCAAATGATGGTAATGTAAAATGTGTCTTAAAGACATTAGAAGACAATGAATATACTAAACTTGTAGTAGGAATAATCAACTAGATCTCTTTACCATATGCTGCTAATTCTTAATATTAGTTGAATTTGCTACGTATATGAAATTTGTGCTAGGCAAACCGCAGATGACCACTTGATATCACTTTTTTAATGAAGTACAAACCACATTATACTCACTACATGCTTTTCTGTGGTTGATCATACACATAACAGGTGGTTCATTCGCGTATCTAAGAGTGGAATTAGGAGACTTCATGGCTTTCATCGCAGCTGGAAACATCATTCTAGAATATGTCATCAGTGGAGCAGCGGTTGCACGGTCATGGACATCATACTTCGCCACACTCTGCAACCAAGAACCGCAAACGTTTCGTATCACAGCTCACAACTTAAGCCCCGACTACAGCCACCTCGATCCAATCGCAGTGGTTGTCATCATAGTAATCTGCATTGTTTCAGTCTACAGTGTAAAAGGGTCTTCCCGCCTCAACTACGTTTCATCCATCATACATGTCATTATCATTATCTTCATCATCATCGCGGGTCTTACTCACGCCGATACCAAGAACTTGGCCTACTTTGCAACTGAGCCCAATGGATTCCGTGGGATTTTTCAGGCTTCCGCGGTGCTCTTCTTTGCCTATGTTGGGTTTGATGCAGTATCGACGATGGCGGAGGAGACGAAGAATCCAGGAAAGGATATTCCTATTGGGTTGATTGGTTCCATGACTATTGTTACCTTTGCTTATTGTGTAATGGCTCTCACACTCTGCCTCATGGTACCCTACAATCAAATCGACAAGGATGCTCCTTTTACCTTAGCCTTTGAGAAGGTAATACCGTACTCTTCCTACTCTCTTTTGGACTTTGTATCACATATGCTCTAAGTTTTTTACTCTTTCATTAAACTACTACTGCTATATTTTTTCATTTGTTAGTTGTCTCTTAAATATATTATTACAATGTTAATAAGAGATAAAGCAACATGTTTATTATTATTAATCCGCTCCCAAAGAAACAAAACAATAAAAACTGTATTGGTGAATTTGGTCCTAGCAATTATATGTTTTGTCAATTGAGTCTAAGTTTGTTCCAAGGGTCTTAGGGGAGGCGGAATTATAATAAAGAATAGTGAGACGTTAAAAGTTATCGCTATGAAGGGTAAGAAATCATCCCTTTATAAAGAATATTGCGTTGGTCAAATAAGATATTGTGATACTTCCGCCATTTTTTTAATTGCTACATTTTGTTATGCACAACAATTTACACGATGTTACTTTGAAGCTTTTTGGAGGGTACCTTTAAACACATTTAATGTAATATAATGGAGAAAAGTGAAGAAGTAATACTTTTTGATGGAAAAAGAAAAATACAAATATAATAGTATTACTTTATGGCGGGTCAAGTATCCCAAAAAAAAAAAGCTTAGACAATATAGCAATTAAAAGGAAACAATCATTTAAAAAAGAAGTAGCAAATAAAAAAATACCGATGGAGTACATATCAGTCTATCCATTTACTTTAATTAGTAGCAAATAAAAAAATGATTTTATAAAACATGAAAATTTAAAAGTAGTGTTGTTTTTTCTATGTATTCTAACACACAGATAAGTGATAATGTTACATTAATCTCACAAAAAATCTGTCCTTCAAATTGGCAGTCTGAATGTATATATACCGACCTTCTGATTGTCTGCTTGCATTTTCTCTTTGTATTATGCCAATAAAATAATGCAGGTAGGAATGAAGTGGGCGAAATATATTGTAGCTGTTGGTGCACTAAAAGGCATGACTACCGTGTTATTAGTGACAGTCATAGGCCAAGCTCGCTACTTGACTCACATTGCACGGACACACATGATGCCTCCATGGCTTGCTCAAGTGAACGAGAAATTAGGCACCCCAGTAAACGCTACCGTGGTCATGATGATTGCAACCGCGATAATTGCCTTCTTCACAAACCTTGACATCTTATCTAACCTCCTCTCCATTTCCACATTGTTCATCTTCATGTTAGTAGCCGTAGCCCTACTAGTTCGAAGGTACTACGCAAGTGGCGTAACTACAACAAGGGACCGTAACAAGTTTATCACTTGCGTCGTGCTCATCCTGGGCTCTTCAATAGCAACTGCTGCATACTGGGGTTCCACACATACCGGTTGGATAGCGTACGCTGTTACTGGTCCGACTTGGTTCATAGGAACGTTAGGACTACAATTATTCGTCCCACAAGCGAGGGAACCTAAAGTTTGGGGTGTACCGTTGGTTCCTTGGCTGCCATCCGCGTCTATTGCTGTCAACATTTTTCTGCTCGGCTCAATCGACAAGGACTCGTTCATCAGATTTGGTATATGGACATGCCTTCTAATGGTCTATTACTTTCTTTTCGGATTGCATGCATCTTATGACACTGCAATGGAGATGGCAAAGTTGGGTGATAATGGTGATAATGTCATGGAATTAGGCGAGGTTGAAGAACACAAGTCTAGTGCTACTCATGGAGATGTAGAAGGTAGCAGTGGAAACATTGATAATATATAATTTCCGCAAGAGTTCGTTTGGTTCACTATTTTTAGGGTTCAAGAAACGGAATCAATTACCGATACCCTTTCTTCATGTTTGGTTCATTCCTTATCAATCCATTACCATTACTTGGTGGTAATAGACTCCCCCAATTTGTTACCTCCCCTCCCCCTCAAGTAACAAAATCCATTAGTTGGTGGTAATAGTTACCATTCCATTTTCATTCCATGGCTTGAACCAAACACCCAACAAATGTAATCATTTTTATTACCATTTCCCTTCTTTATTTGTTTTCATTCCCTTTCCATTTCATATCTTGAACCACACGATCCCTAAATGTATATAAGGGGCACTAAGAGATTGTGCAGCTGCTACTTAGTTTTTGATTGGGTGAATTGCATTCTTTTCTTTTTATCACACAGTTAAAAACATGTTCCTACGCTATCTTCTTGCAGTTTCATAATGATTAGGCCATTGAAAGACTAAAACAATGTATGATTTCCTTGATTTGCATAGTCTCAAGTCTCAACACATACTAGCCATACTAGTCATTTGTAGCAATTATATCAAAATATAAAAGCCACATAATAATATCACATATTATACTTGCCAACAATTAAAATATCAAATATTCTTAATTAAAGCAAGAGGATAAAGTATTTAAGTAAATCGTTAAAAGGATTTTCAGAATATTAAGCAGATTTTCATTTAAATATTTCCATAATTTTATTCTTTAATCTAATTTAAATTAGTAGGCAAGATTTTATAGGATAGAATCTTTAGGTGGTTAGGAATTATTTAAATGCTTTATCCTCTTGCTTTAATTAAGAATATTTGATATTTTAATTGTTGGCAAGTATAATATGTGATATTATTATGTGGCTTTTATATTTTGATATAATTGGTACGAATGACTAGTATGACCCAAATTTAAGTTAGAAAATATTATCTGCGTATCGTGATGTATTCTTGTTATTTAAACACGATCTGTGTATCATTAAGTATTTTTCTAATTTATTTAATTTAGATATTTTTTAAATTATTTTGATACTTATGTAATCCAAAAACGAGCCCATGATACTTATTTCTTAGGATTAGGGGCCATGCTAGATCATATTTATTTTTTGTATTTTATTGTTATTTAAAATGCTTATAAGTTTATTGTATGTTGGTTATCAATGCGTTAGAGTTCACTAATTCATAACAACATAATAAACTTAGGTCCCGCAAATATTAAGGTTAGCTTTTCCAAACATAAAGTACTTGTTAAACCCTTAATTAATAGTAATAGGGCATGCCTCCGCAGGGAATTATCACTAATTTTTGAAAATAAGGTAAAATTGCGAATTTTACATCTTAGTTTGGTTGTCCTTAAGAAAATCATCAAAAGCGTTTTGGATTTTGATGCAAGAGATAGTTAAAACATGCTATGTTTACCAATCTCAACAAGAGTTATAAAGTGTTATTGATTACCTTGAAAATGTAACGTTAAGATAAGGCCTCCATTTGCTTAGTATTGCATGTTGATAGGATCTTGTCATTCACTTATTCAAATGGGACATTAGAAATTGAATAGGTGTTCAACCTAGAATAATCTTCATGTTTTAGGTTGCTTTATAGACATAAAAAAAATTGAACTTTGGTTTTGTTTTCTGTCTATAGATACCATGTCTAATAATAACAACAACAACAACTCAGTTTTCAACATTCGTCCTTTTCTCAAAAAGGACAGACTGAATGGCGAAAACTTCATCAAGTGAGAAAGGATCTTAAGACTCGTTTTGAGGTTTGAAGGTCGAGAGGATGTCTTAGAAACCTCACTTCCTGTCATAACTGATGAATCGACTGAAGCAGACAATCGTCATGCTAAGTAGCTCAATGATAGGTCTATACCAATCACTTGCTTGATGATAGCAGCCATGGAGCCGGACCTCCAAAAGTGGTTTGAAACCAAGGATGCCTATACCATCATGCAAGAGCTGCGAGCCATGTTCCAAACACAGGCCCGAGTTGAGCGGTATGACTGTATGAGACTAATAGGGAGATACTAGAATGTCACATGAAGTCGGGTCAAGCTGTGGGCCCCATGTTTTCGATATGATGGGTCTTTTCGAAAATATGGAATGAATTGGATTCCCTTATAGAGTTGAGTTGGCTACTGACATCATTCTCCATTCATTGCCTGCCAATTTCAATCAGTTCAGGATAACCTTCAACATGAATGAGTCTGAAAAGACTTTGCAAGAGTTGCATGGGTTGTTGGTCAATGTTGAGAGGAACATCCCTAAGATTGAACCAAAGAAAGAGGTTTTGATTTTTCAAACGGGAAAGGGTTTAAAGAAGAAATGGGTAGGAAAGAAGGAAAGAGGCAAGCAAGTTATCATTATTGCTGAAAAACCCAAGCCATTTGCCAAGCCAAAGGTCGCCCGGGAGAGCAAGTGCTTTCACTGTCACAGGATAGGACACTGGAATGGAACTGTCCTCTATACTTGGAGGAAAAGAAGTTACGGGCTTCCACTTCAGGTATATTTGCTATAGAAATCAATTTGACTTGATCTACTTCTTTATGGGTATTGGATACCGGTTGTGATTCTCACATAATTAATGATGTCCAGGAACTAAAAAGAAGTCGGAAGCTGGCAAAGGGCGAGGTAGAACTGCGCGTTGGAAATGAAGCACAAGTTGCTGCACTTGCCATAGGAAGCTATAATCTACATTTTCCATCGGGCTTTGTCTTAGAACTAAATAATTTTTATTTTGTTCCTTCGATAACTAAGAACATAATTTCTGTTTCTGTTTTGGATTGAAGAGTTTTGTTTTGAAATTAAAAACAAAATGTTGTTCCATTTCCTACAATAATATGTTCTGTGCTAGTGCTAAATTGATAGATTCCTTATATGTGCTTGATAGGTCATTACAAGTCTATAACATAGATAGCAAGAAACAAAAATCAAATGATTCAAACCTTATCTACATTTGGCATTGCCGAATGGGTCATATAAACCAAAAGCGTATCCAAAAGTTACAAAAGGATGGTATTCTTCCATCATTTTATTTCGAATCATTTTATGTATGTGAATCATGCTTAATGCGTAAGATGACAAAATCAATGTTTACTAGAAAGGGTGAAAGGGCCAACGATCTCTTGGGCCTCATACATACATATGTTTGTGTTCGTATGAGCACAAAGGCAAGGGGAGGGTTTAATTACCTCATTGCCTTCGCTGATGATCGATTTGAGTAGATATGGTGATGTGATTCTACGGATGCTTCGAACCAAAACGATGCGACTAATCCTAAAGATCGAAACCTTGAATGGATAGACTCTATATATATGTTCCCTCAAGAACTAGAGGATCTCTACCAAACCTCAATTAGGAGATTCACACAAACCACGATTTATGTGTTCTTTATACGACAACCAAAATCAATGCAAACATGCACTTGACAATATTTAATCAAAAGCAAAACAACTCTCTTTTATTAATGAGGCTCGTGTACAATATATATACACGCCTGAAATAAATCCTAGCACACTTTAAATCCTATCACACTAATAAGATAAACACAAACTAAGAAGATAAACATAATCTAAGTCACACGCCTAAGATAAAACCCTATCCATGCTTAGGATAAGAATTATCATATCCTATCTTATTTAGGCTCCTAACAAGACTCAATGACAAAGGAATTAAACTCCTAAATATAATAGGTTTCCTTCATCACTTAAATACCTAAAATAAAGACTTCTAAAGCAACTAAAATACAAGTCTCCTAACATAACTAGGACACTTCATAAAGAATCCTAACAGAACTAGGACTTGTAGGAAACGACCATTTCTCATATGGATAGATCTACTTAATGAAACATAAGTCAAAATCTTTTGATAGATTCAAAGAGTTCCAAAGTGAAGTAAAGAATCAACTTGGTAAGACAATAAAAGCACTACGATCTGATCGTGGTGGCGAGTACTTGAGCCAAAGATTTAATGATCACCTAAAGGATTGTGGAATTCTTTCACAATTAACTCCACCAGGAACACCGCAGTTGAATGGTGTATCTGAAAGGAGGAATCGAACCTTGCTAGATATGGTTCGATCAATGATGAGTCTTGCTAATCTTCCGATTTCTTTTTGGGATATGCTCTCGAGACGGCTGCACACACACTAGATAGGAGCCCGTCCAAAGCTGTCAAAAAGACTTCGTATGAGTTATGGAATGAAAAAACTCCAAACTTGTCTTTTCTTAAGATTTGGGGATGTGAGGTCTATGTAAAACGATTACTATCAGACTAATTTGCACCCAAGTCAATAAATGTCTCTTTGTGGGATGCCCAAAAGAGACAAGGGGTTATTACTTCTATAACCGTTAAGAGAACAAAATGTTTGTTGCTCGTGATGATGTCTTTCTTGAAAAGGAATATGTTTCTATAAAGACAAGAGGGAGTAAAATAATAATACTCGAAGAAATTCGAGATGAGCAACAATTGGACATGGTTCACACCATGTCACAGACGGCCCGACAAGACACCTCCTACCATCCCACTTGAATCTAATACAGGCAAAAATCTTCAAGATATTTAAGGAAATATTTCTCTTGATGCTCAGGCCCCACGTAGGTCAAGTATACTAAGGATTCCAAACAGGAGGTTGGTTGATTTCCTGTTAACTGAAAATCCTGAAATAATGATTTTGGAGAATTCAGAACCTACTACCTACAACCAAACTTTGAAGAGCCCAGACTCTGAGAAATGTTTTGGGCCATATAGTCCGAGTTAAATTCTATGTCTGAGAATAAAGTTTGGACCCTGGTCGACTTGCCTAATGGGGTTAACCCTATTGGATGCAAGTGGGTGCTCAAATTGAAAACAGATAAAGATAGGAATGTCTATGTCTATAAAGGAAGATTAGTTGCAAAAGGATTCATGCAAATTCATGGTATAGACTATGATGAGACCTTTTCTCCAGTGGCAATGCTTAAGTCAATTCAGATCCTTTTAGCGATTGATGCATTTTACGATTACGAAATTTGGCAAAGGGATGTCAAAACCGCATTCTTGAATGGGTTCTTGAATGAGGATGTGCACATGACACAACTTGAGGGTTTTGAGGATCTAGAAAATCCTAAAAGGGTTTGCAAGCTTCAGAGATCCATTTATGGATTGAAGTAGGCATCTCGGAGCTGGAATCTTCATTTTGATTAGGTAATCAAACAATTTGGTTTCCTTAAAAGCGAAGAAGCATCTTGTGTTTGCAGGAAGTTTAGTGGGAGGAGCCTAGTCTTCTTAGTTATGTATGTTGATGACATACTACTCATGGAAAATTATATAACAATGCTCCATGAAGAACCTTGGAGAAGCTGAGTACATACTGGGAATTAAAATCCATAGAGACATGTCTCGAAGGATGATTGGACTAAGTTAAGAAACTTATATTGATAAAGTTCTTGCAAGGTTCAACATGGAAAACTCGAAGAGAGGATTCGTTCCTATGTCACATGGCATATTGCTTAGCAAGAGTCAGTGCACGACTGAGCCTGATGAGTTTAAGCAAATGAGTAGCATCCCTTATGCTTCGACTGTAGGATCTATCATGTATGCCATGATAAGTACTCGACCAGATGTTGCATATGCATTAAGCATGTGTAGCATGTTCTAAGTAAATCCAGGATAAGCACACTGGACTTCAACTAAGAGCATCCTTAAGTACTTAAGGAGGACTAAAGCCTTGTTTACTTTATATATGGAGCAATTTGGTTGTTGAAGGTTATACTGATGCGTGCTTCCAAACCGACAGAGATGATTATCGCTCTCAGTCAGGGTACATCTTTCGCCTAATTGAGGAGCAGTGAGCTGGAAGAGCTCAAAGCAAAGCACTATAGCAGTCTCTACGACAGAATCAGAATATTTAGCAGCGGTTAAAGCAACTAAGGAAGCAGTTTGGATAAAGAAGTTCTTGACAGAGCTGGATATCATACCTTGTGCTCTGGAAGGGATTGAGTTGTTCTATGACAACAATGGTGCTATTGCGCAAGCAAAAGAACCAAGATCACATAACAAGTCCAAACATGTGATGAGGAAGTTTCACCTCATTCGAGAGATAGTTGACAGGAAGCATGTTAGGATCTGTAAAGTTCATATGGATGAGAATGTGGCTGATCCGCTAACTAAACCACTACCTCATCAACCCAAACATGAGTGTCAAGCTAGGGTTATAGGCTTAAATCAAATGTTAGAGTGGCTTTAGATTGTAATAGGTTTAGAGAAACTTGTTACAATGTAGAGACATGATTTTTGCTATTTATGTTCATGAGAATAAAATTTTGTCTTATTTAATTTTGGGTTGGTATTAAATAAAATATCCAAAATATATATTGAATTCAATGATTTTGTCAAATATGTGATTTGATGAATCAAACACCATAAGTGAACAGAATTCCTAGAATATTAAAGTTCCTAATCTAAGTCATCAAACTGGACATAAATGACTTATTAAAGAATTAGCATATAAGATTGATTGATAGCGTCGTTTCACTAGTGGAAAAAACATCAATTGCTCCGGTTAAAAACCATACAAATGCTCCGGTTAAAAACCATACAAATGCTCCGTATATGACCCGTAGCAGACGCCATACGAGCATTTGAACGTTTTTCAAATGCTCCGATTGTCAACCGAAGCATTTAGTCTTTCAAATACTCCGGTTGTGCAAAAAACCGAAGCATTTGATTTTTTATATGCTCAAAATGGGTCAAATGCCAAAAACCGGAGCATTTGTGTAGTAAATGCTTCGGTTTTTCCTAATAACCGGAGCATTTGCTAATGTTATTTTTTTACAAAAAAAATACTGTTGTTGTACATCAACAAGCAAAGCATACAGCAACAACGAAAAAGGTAGATATATATTTTTCTTCTTCGTTCCATTCATAGCTCTATAGATAAATCAGTAA
>NC_079209.1:30214846-30257645 GCF_026745355.1 Beta vulgaris subsp. vulgaris
AACGCAGAGGGAGGGAAAAGTGAAAACACTAGAGAGGGAAGGAGGACTGATGAGGAGAGTGAAAATAAACACTGCAAGTTTTAGTTTTCATAGGTGTGAAAGGGTTCAAGTGCTCGGGTTGACTAACCGGAGCACTTATTCACAAATGCTCGGGTTGATTAATCAACTAGAGCATTTGATGTCAAATGCTACGGTTAACTAATTAACCCGAGCATTTATGAATTTTTTTATTAAAATTTTTCGCAAATGCTCGGGTTGATTAGTCAACCAGAGCATTTGATAAGTAGAAAAAGCAGTTTTTCCACTAGTGTTTCATTGGCTATGGGAAAATGGATTGTTTAATCAATCATATGGATATGTATAGTTGATACATAATCGAACAAGACCTGATTAGATGTTTTTCATAACTTCCTAATTAATTATTATATTATTGAACTCCTAAGACATGAGTGGAACAATACTAAGCCTAACGATTAGTATAATTTTGATGTTGTTAAACAACATGCCATAAAAGGGGACTATAAAGGCAGCATTCGGGTTTTTCTAAAAGTTGAGTGGGAGTTTTGGTTGCCACAAGATTTAAAAGTCCACCTATATTAGATAGGATAGGCGTGTTGGCCCCTTGAAGATTGAAAATTGAAAAATGCATGGTCGTGCTCAAATGAATCATATGATGATCATTTGTTAGTCAATTTGAACTCGGATTTCAAGGATTAATTTGAAGACTGGTATGGATGACATAGAAATATGATCATACTATCAAATTGGACACTAAGAGACTTAAGGAATTTGAACATCGGACAAGTGAGAGATTGAAGGAATTATGTCCTCGACTTTGATGCAATTACTAAATATTCAATTGTACTATGGAGATAATAGATTCGTTAAATTGGGTCATCTATACGTCTTGCTAGATAATACTATAGAACTTTGTGTTAGTAAATTATAAATGCGTAGCCCAATTAAATGGATCCTATTAGGTCACACATAATTATTTGGATCAACAAAAAGAAAAACCTAGAGCCCAAAAGAGCTCTCGGGTGGCCGGTCAAGAGGGGAGAGGGAAGGATATTTCTAACCTAAATATACTTGTATATATAGTTAGACAATCACAAGAAAAAGATACAAGATATCTCTCAATATTCTTTTCTCTCTTATTCTTCCAAAAGTCACGTTTAACTCCAAGAAATAGAAGAAAAATATTCTTCCTTCCAACTAGCATTAGTGGAGTGTTGATCCGGATTAGTGAACCAAGTAGAGGAATCATAGTTGCCGTTCTATCTCCGAATTATTACAAGATTCGTGGAAATCACGCTTCAAAGGTTAATTCTAAACTGTTAAGTGATCCTTGATTGTATATGCATGTGATCCTGTTTTAAGTGATTATGAATATGATTCATGAAATTTCGCTTATAGTACTTAAATCCCTACAAAAAGTACATGAGAAAATATTTTATGTACAAATAAATTAGGCATGCGGACAAGCGACATACACAAATTCTGATCTGATCGGGCACACGGTGTGGCTACTTGGGTGTGGGGTCACCCGTCAGTTCATTTTCAAAAGCTCATATCTCACTTGTTTTTCATTGCAATTGAGTTTTTGACCAGGCGTTCAAAAGGTATGGAGCCAAATTTACATCTCCAACTAAAATCTTCCTAAAACGTTTAGTGTGTGCTGCAATGAGGAATATCCTTTGAAAGTTGACTCAATTTTTCTTAAGAGTAAACTGATTAGTATTTCGTTTTGTTGTAAAAGTAACCACGTTCGTTTATAAGAGTAACCTCATTTATTGTTAAGTGTAACCTCATCCGTCAGTGATAACAACATTTAATCTTATGAGTAACTTCAATCGTTCATAAGAGTAAGCTTATTAATATCCCCTTTTGTTTATAAAAGTAGCTTAATTTATTTATAAGAGTAATCCCCTTACCTTATTATGCGTTAACCTTAACAATATTATATGATTAACCTCAATTGTT
Source organism: Beta vulgaris subsp. vulgaris (assembly GCF_026745355.1). Taxonomy (NCBI): domain Eukaryota; kingdom Viridiplantae; phylum Streptophyta; class Magnoliopsida; order Caryophyllales; family Amaranthaceae; genus Beta; species Beta vulgaris. Next base: position 30,216,830 of record NC_079209.1, read on the forward strand.
TCTTGGAATAACCTCGTTTAATAAAAAAATGAGCAAGCTCGTTTAATCATATGAGTAACCTCATTTAATCCGATAAGTGCCCCCATTAAACAATGAAAGAAACTTTATTTATTCTCCGGTAATCTCAATAAATAATATGACTAATTCCAAATATTTACAAAATTAATCATATTTATTCATACCAGTAGCAAATTCGTTCATAAGTGTAAAATGATTTATATTTCCTTTTGTTATGAAAGTAATACCATTTTCTTATAAGAGTTTCCTCTTTTATTGTTTTTTCATAGTACATCTTTTATTGTTAAGAGTAACCACATTCGCTAGGGGTAATGATATATTTAATCTTAGAAAAATCAAATAGATTTGCTGAAAACGGGAATAATAATGGTTGTGTGGACTCATTTGTATTGAAAATGGATGGAGGTTCAATGATAGGTGTAGTTTAAGATTCCTATAAAGAATTTAATCACTAATGATTGAAATCAAGGGTTTGAAAGCATAAAAAAATTAATCACCAACTTCCAGATTGTTTGAGTTCTCAAAGTACTCGCAATAACTCAAAGCTTAAGACAGTTATCAAATATGGGAAAAGGGTAGAGATAGAGAGAGAAAGCGAAAGAGGATATTTTAGCAGAGTAATGGCACACTGTTCAATGAGCTACCTTTTACCCGATTTTAAAGAGACTATTTACAAGGTTTGGAATTCGAGAGGTGCCATTTGATGCCACCCTATAATAGGGGCACTTGATTGGCTAGACAATCAGATCATGACACGTGACAAACAATTATTGGCGGCTGAACATTAGCCAATCATATGTATTTTTGTGAGTTGGGCTATGATTATTCCTTTATACCAAACGTGGGCCTTTATCTTTTAAGGAGTAAAAACCCTCTAAAAAAATCCAACCTGTTAATAGGTTCACATGTCTCTTTGCAAGCCTTTTATTTTCAGGTTATAACATTTACCATTGAAAGAGGATTTTACCTGATGCAGGAGCATCTAGTATGAACCAAGCACTTCTAGTTCAACAAGGAAATCAAGGGCAAATGGTGAAAGAAGTTCAGTTCATAAGCTTAACAAGCAAAGTTTTTCCTACAACACTTCTTAACCACCTTGATTAGGTTAATCTTTTCTTAATCTCCCTTAAACAAGGTTAATTAATGCTAATGATACTCTTAATCATCATTAAGAATTGTTAATCAAGTTAAGTTGGTGATTAATTAGCTTAATTAGGGTAATTAGTTAAGCTAATCTTGATTAGGGGCTAAGCTGTTTTTGTTCCTAAGTAACCCGATTTTGTAAAGGCTTAAAGGAAGCTTATTTCTGAAAATTCAAGGCCACCTCATGCTTAAAGATGACCTCATGGATGACTAGTAAGGCCATATGATCTTCACATGGGTGTGGAAGTAACAACAAATGAGAAAGGAGAGCTTCATGGTGAAGGATGCTAAGCTGCAGTAGGGTGGCGTCCTAGCAGCCTTCTTTTCTTCAGTTTTGGGAAAAGCTTTTTCCTTCTGCAAATGGCTTAAAATTGTGAAGATATTTTATTTAAGATATGTATTAATTTCCTATAGGCTATTTCTCTGTATTCCAACGTCCTATAGGGTAACTTAGCTGATGATTAGGAGAGGTACATAAACAATTTTTTTTTTCTGATTCTCTTATTTTTATTGCTTTAGTTAATTAGGTCAGCAAATGACGTCCTTTTGGGCTGATTTTTGGACATGTTGTAGATTCATATGTCTAGTTTGTAATAAGTGAGCATGACTTTCTAAGCTTCTTCCACATAGCAGACAATTACCATTCACACAGATACCAATCTTGTCAAGCTTCTCGATAGTTTGAAGCTTATTTATTCTATATAGCAAGCCAAGAGATAAAACGATGCTTTGGCAAGCTGAGTCTATTCCAGATGAAATTACTCCAAGTCAGTTGATGTTGCTGATGAACTAATTTGTTATAAACCATCTTGACAGAATATGCAGGCATTGCCTTGAACTCATCCACTGTAAACACATTTTTCAATTTATCTCGTGTTTCACAGATCTTTTTCCAGGACCATGAAGCCCCTTGTTGGGGCACATACTACCACCTATCAGAGTTATGAATATATACATCATCTACCCATCGAATCCAGGCATTATCTTTCTTCGTTACAATTGTCCAAACATATCTACCCATGTTGGCTATATTCCACAAAAAGATGTCTCTAAAGCCAAAGCCTCCAAATTTCTTTTCACAGTAGGATCCAGGCAATTAACCCAGGCTTTTGAGAGTATATATGCCCACTCTAGAGGAATGATCTACAAATCCTCACAATTTCATACAATATTGTTTTAGGTAAAATGTATACCTGGGCCCAATATTGGTGAATGCTTATCAAGACAAAGTTAATGAGATGCAATCTAGCCATGTATGAAAGGTTTCTTGAACTCCAAACCCTAATCCTGCTAGTTATTTTCTCAATCAAAATGTCACATGTAGCAGAAGTTATTTTTCTAGAGCAAATAGGCACACCAAGGTACCTAAATGGTAGGGAGCATCTAGGAAAACTAGAAACATCTTTCACCCTCTGAACATCAGCATCCTTCATACCACAGTAGTAAAAAGCAGATTTCTGAATGTTTGCTTTGAGACCAGAAGCATCAAAGAAGAGTTTAAAAGCTTGCAATATGGTGTAGATGGAGTTAAAATCACTCTTACAACACATTATAAGGTCATCCGCAAAACATAAGTGAGTGAGTTTGACATCTTTACAACGAGGGTGAAACTTGAATTGAGATAAATCACCAACATTCCTCAAAATTCTCAATAAGTATTCCATACTTATAACAAACAGGAGAGGGGAGATGAGATCTCCTTGCCTAAGCCCCTTTTTGAAGAAAAATGGCCATGAAGAGAACCATTGATCATAAGGGAGAAGGAAGGAGTTCTCACACATGTCATCACCAAGTGAATAAATCTCTCAGGAAAACCAAGATATTGTAACATTTCTTCCAAATAGTCCCAATCAATTTTCATCAAATAGCTAAGACTAACATTTTTCCTTCCATAGTGCTTAACAATATCCTGGATGATCAGAATATTATGCACTACACACACACACACACACACACACACACACACACACACACACACACACACACACACACACACACACACACACACACACACACAACACACACACACACACACACACACACACACACACACACACACACACACACACACACACACACACACACACACACACACACACACACACACACACACACACACACACACACACACACATATATATATATATATATATATATATATATATATATATATATATATATATATATATATATTCCTTGAACAAAGCCTCCGTGGTTTTCATTAATGATATCAGGTAGAATACTACTAAATCTGTTGCTCAAAACTTTTGTGACACATTTGTACAAAACGTTGCCGTAAGAGATTAGTCTAAGATCACCAACATGTGTAGAGCACTTGTTTTTAGGAATTAAAGTGATTGAAGTTGAATTTACCTCCTTTAGAAGCTGACCAGAGGTGAAAAAGTCCAACACAACATGAATCACATCCTCCTCAATAATGCTCCAAGCATCTTTATAGAAGTGAGCACCAAAGCCATCGGGGCCTGGTGCTTTTGCTCCATCTATAGACATCAAGGTAGCTTTAATCTCCGCAACTGTATATCTACTATTGAGAATAGCTTTGTGTGCCTCAGTGACAAGGGGGCCACTTTGAACAATTTGCTTGACCATTGGTCTCCTGTGCTGACTGGTACTCCCTAATAAACCTTGATAAAAATCAAGCAAAGGTTTTGAGTCACTCCTTCTTCCGTATCTTGCCAAATACCATCCTTGTCATATATAGCATAGACTTGATTTTTTGAATTCTTCGAGCCCTAATGCTTTAATGAAAGAAGGAGGTGTTTTCATCACCATTCCTAATCCACTCCAGTTTAGCTTTCTGTCTCAAGAATTCTATGTAAATCATATGCTTCAATTTTATATTATGTAAGTGCTTATAATTCAGTATCAGCAAGCTCTATTTGCCCTGGGTTAGCATGCATCATGTTTTCAGCTTGTTGTATATCTTGAAAAGCCTTGGCATCAGCAGCCTGAACATCATTGAATCCAAGTCTATTCAACTCTTTCAATTCTTTTTTAACATCTTTCAACCTCTGAACAACAAAGAACATCTTAGTGCCTCTCACTAGAGTTTGCCAAGCTGTAGCCACTCTAGGAAGAAAGAGCTCATTATGTCTCCACATAGTGAAATAACGAAAAGGTTTTCTTCCTGAATTTGCTCTTGGATACACTGTCAATAAAGCAGGAGAATGATCAAAGGAGCCTTCGTTCATAAAACCAACCTCACCATTACAAAAAAGAGCCTGCCAACACTAGGGAAAAAAAAGGAAGGGCTGCGCCGGAAGGACTGCGCATTCTTCAAAACGCAGCCCTTCTTTATTGTAGGGCTGCGTTTTTTTAAAAAAGTGCAGCCCTATATAACAGAAGGGCTGCGTTTTTGAAGAAAAGCGCAGCCCTTTTGAGAAAGGGATGCGCTTGCAAAAAAACGCAGCCCTATAAGCCATAAAAGGCTGCGTTTTTTAAAAAAACGCAGCCCTATAAATAATAAAGGGCTGCGTTTTTTAAAAAATGCAGCCCTTTATGGCTTATAGGGCTGCGTTTTTTAAAAAACGCAGCCCTTTATGGGCTTTTTTTTGAAAGAAATTAATCGATGGCTCATCAACATATTAAGCGGGCACATTTTCTCTCTCTCACGTCCTTCATACCTATCCCTCATTAAATTCTCTCTCCTCTATTCTCTCTCCTCTATCACGCCCTTCCTTCTCCCTCATTGAATTCTCTCTCTTCTCCACAACAACAAATATCAGATCAACAAATGCTCCCTCACGTCCGTCGTTGTTACCCACCGCCAACACCGCCACGACGAGTACAAGCCACGATGAAGAAGTTACCCACCGCTAACACCCGCACCAACAACAACACCCACACCGTCATCACAACCCTCGACACAACCCCAACAATTACAGCAACAAGTGATGATTTTTCGTATTTCAGATCTATAATTTGTTGATGTTTGTTTGGATTAATTAATAATGTAATTTCAGATTTATAATTTTTCTCTTTTGTATTTCCGTTTGTTTTTTTATTTTTATTCATTTTCGTTCTTTCTTTTCTTATTCTCGTTCCTTTCTGTTCATTTTCATTCTTTTTTTTTCATTTTCGTTCATTTTTTTGTTGTTCATTTTCGTCCCTTGTTTTTCAATTTTCGTTCGTTTTTTTTATTTTCCTTCTCTCTATTTTCTTCGCTCGATCTCGATTAGGTTTACCTTCATTAGCGAAAATGGGTTCGTCATTTTTCTAATTAGGGTTTCGGTTTTTAGTTCCAGATCTGATTTCATTATACTTTTTTGTTTTTTAGTTTATGACTTAATTTCATTTCGTTTTTTAGTTTAGATGCAATAATATCATTTATTTTTTTCGGTTTTTAGGGTTTAAGTTTATAACGTTGTAAGTGTGGGTTATGGTGTGTAGGCAATTTCAAGTTGAACAACGAACAATATCAAATTGTGCTTTTGCTTTGCTGTAAGAACAATTTCAAATTCGTGGGTTCATTGATCAATCTTTTATGTTTTGGATTGTTTAAACAATATCAACATGAGTAGATATATTTAGGAGTAAAAAAATAAAAAAATAAAATGTAGAAACGCAGCCCTTCGTGCTTAAAAGGGCTACGTTTTTTACCTAAAAATGCAGCCCTTCACTTGTAGAAGGGCTGCGTTTTTAGGTAAAAAACGCAACCCTTTTAAGCATGAAGGCCTGCATTTGTTGTTAAAAACGCAGCCCCCTTCGTTGTGAAGGGCTGCGTTTGAAAAGCGCAGCCCTACTTAAAAAGTGAAGGGCTGCTATCAAAATACGCAGCCCTTCCTTATTTTTCCACTAGTGCAATCTGGATTTGCCATCACTCTATCAATTTTAGAAAAGACACGAGCCTCTCCTTGCTGTTTATTGTTTCAAGTGAATAGGTTCCCAGTAGCTTTAACATCATCCATATTATGCTCATGCATACACTGATTGATATCTTCTAATTCATGTCTTCTCACTAGTCCCCCAATTCTTTCATCCACATTCATCACACAATTCATGTCCCGACCAATTAACCATGGATCACTTGTATTATGTTGCTTCATAAATCGCCACAAAACTCTTCTTCTGGCATTTTCATTGAACCCGTATACAAACAATAAAATGTTGGTAAGCAACTTATAGGAATGACCTGACAATGAAGAGCTTGACTAGATCCCTGTAGAATGTTAACAGAAAACACTCCGGGCTTCCAGGCTAGAATTTCATCAAGGACTCTGCACACCTCTTCATATTTCAGTTCAACCATGGGAAGATGTGAGCATTGATTTCATAGTGGCTCAACCTTGAACTCAACATTAGAAAGATGCAGTTATGGTGGTGGTAGACAGATTTTCAAAGATGGCTCACTTTATTGCTTGCAATAAAACAGATGATGCAGTTCATGTAGCTGATTTGTTCTCCAAAGAGATCATTAGACTTCTTGGAGTGCCAAAGTCTATTGTATCTGATAAAGATGTCAAGTTTCATAGCTATTTCGGGAAGATATTATGGAAGCTATTTGCTACTAAGTTGCTGTTTAGTACTACTGCTCATACTGACCGCCAAACTGAGGTGACCAACAGGACATTAACTACACTGTTAAGGACCCTAGTAAAAAAGTCGCAAAGAGATTGGGATTTGAAGCTAGCACATGTAGAGTTTGATTACAACAGATCTCTTACTTATGTTACTAAGTGTTCACCATTCGAGGTAAATTATGGGATTAATCCTTTAAGTCCTATTGATTTACTTCATATTCCTGTTGAAGTGCAAAACAGTAAAGAATTTGAAGAAAAATCTAAGGAAATGAAGAAACTTCATCAACAAATTTGAACCAGAATTGAGAAGGTGAATGAAGCATACAAGGTTTAAGCAAACAAGCACAAAATAAAAGTTTTGTACAAGCCTAGTGATTTAGTATGGCTACACTTGAGGAAGAAACGTTTTCCAACCAGAAGAAAGAACAAGATAATGCCTAGAAGTGACGGTCATTTCAAAGTACTAGAGAAGATCAACAACACTTCCTACAAGATAGAATTGCCAGATGAAATGGAAAATATCTTTGCAACATTCAATGTTGGTGATCTAGCCCCCTATATTGCAGATGAATCTGAAATACAAGAAGACCTTTTCAAACCAGGAGAGAATGATGCAGGAGCATCTACTATGAACCAAGGTCTTCTAGTTCAATAAGGAAATCAAGGGCAAATGGTGAAAGAAGCTCAGTTCATAAGCTTAACAAGCACGGTTTTTCCTACAACACTTCTTAAGCACCTTGATTAGGCTAATCTTTTCTGAATCTCCCTTAAACAAAGTTAATTAATGCTAATGATACTCTTAATCATCATCAAGTATTGTTAATCAAGTTAAGTTAGTGATTAATTAGCTTAATTAGGGTAATTAGTTAAGCTAATCTTGATTAGGGGCTAAGTTGTTTTTGTTCCTAAGTAATCCGATTTTGTAAAGGCTTAAAGGAAGCTTATTTCTGAAAATTCAAGGCCACCTCATGCTTAAAGATGACCTCATGGATGACTAGTAAGGCCATATGATCTTCACATGGGTGTGGAAGCAACAACAAATGAGAAAGGAGAGCTTCATGGTGAAGGATGCTAAGCTGCAGCAGGGTGGAATCCCAGCAACCTTCTTTTCCTCAGTTTTGGGCAAAGCTTTTTCCTTCTGCAAATGGCTTGAAATTGTGAAGATATTTTTTTTAAGATATGTATTAATTTCCCACAGGCTATTTCTCTGTATTCCAACATCCTATAGGGTAACTTAGCTAATGATTAGGAGAGGCACATAAACAATTTTCGTTTTTGCATCTCTTATTTTATTGCTTTAGTTAGGTCAGCAAATGACGTCCTTTTGGGCTGATTTTTGGACATGTTGTAGATTCATATGTCTAGTTTGTAATCCTTTTGGAATCAGATCATCCTAGTGAAAAATGAAACTTTTATGATAAGTTTACTAAGTTGTGTGACTCTTGGTCAGTTTTGACCAACTCTTAAATCATTGTAATTTTGATCATCCGAACGATGAATTAGTGATTAAAACTCAAAGTAGGCTTAAACTAGAAGTTCATTGTTATAGTTTAGTCTTCATTGGTGGTAAATTGGATTGTGGATGTGGTAGTTGTTCGTTCATTCGAACCGGTTTGATACAATTGTTCTATCCTTGATTCTTTGTAATTTCGAATGCTCTTGTTGTCTAAGTCTTTGTGTATCATTACCATTGCCGAAGACAGTTAATTCCCTTTTACTAGAGTAACTTGCCTTATTTTTAAAAAGCAAAGACATGCCAATTTTTCGGAGAGCATGTGGCCGGTCGTTTTAAACCGGGTGAGGAGCTTTTTTCACCCCTCCTATAAATAATTCCTTTTTTCCTTTTTGAAATCATTTCACACCTTAGAGTAATTTTTCTAGAGAGAGATACTCTGCAATTTTTTTGATTTTCTATAGAGAGAGTGTGCTCGTCCAGACCTTGTTTTCTTCACCGAATGTCCAAGCTGTTAACCCAAAGTTTTGAAGATGACTTAACCAAAATAGACATGTATTATTTCATGTATGATGTTGCTAGGTTATTCATTGAAGAACAAAGAGAATACTTGTTCGAAGATTAAAGAAAGGAGAATTAATCAAGATCGAAGTGAAGATGTTCATGAGATGAAGAATCAAGCTTGGAATAAAGATTAGAATACATTAGGATGTATTATATTCTTCATGCTAAGGTCGAGTAAAGGTAAAATATGATTGATATTGAATTCTCAAAAGGAACTTAGTTCTATTCCCATGACAGGAACAAACATTGGCACAGTTTAGGAACTATGGTTGGGAACTGAATTAAAAACGTACTTAGGAACACCTAAACCGATTTTAATGTTGAGCGCTTAATTTATTTTAGGCGAATAACAATAAAACATGATTCCTAGAAAAGTTTAGTCTAGATCCACTAATTTTGGGAATTAGTTGGGAAAATATTTTAAATAGTTTTTCTAAATTGAGAAAGATATTATCCTATTTTCAAATCTTATTTTTTATTTTAAATTAAAAGATTTTATTTTCAAATTAAATATCAACTCCGATTACATCTAAAATAATTTGAAAAGATATTTTTCCTAAATTAATTTTTTTAAGAATGGTTTAATTTTTCTCCAAGTAATCACTAACCACATATTGTTTTACTTTTGCATGTTTTAGTGGGTTAGTTTCTTTCTTCCCAAGCAATTTAATTAGTGGAGATCATGGGATTAGTGGATTTATTAGGGGTAAGTTAATTCATGACTACTCACTCTATAAATAGGCGCCTAATCCCAAGAAAAATGTGTGGCTTACATAACTTAAAATCCTAAGTTGTCTAAAGTGCCAGTGCCTCATTTTCAAGAGAATTCATAGTTACTATCTTTGGTTTTTTACTCTTTCATTGTTGACATAAATTGTATTTGTTTGGGTAAGGGATTTGAGTGAATTCCTGTAAGTGTGAGAAAACTTTGAGTGAAGCAAGAGAGAGAGAAAAGAAAGGAACTTTAGTGAAGTTTGAGAGGAACAACAGTTAGTGGGAATTGTTGTTGGGAACTTGAGTTTAGGAACTCAGGTTGTGGCCCGAGAGAATTAATAGGTTTGTAACAGAGTCATTGGCCTATTATAGTTGAAAGTTTGAGTCAAAATCCCTTGTAGTCGAGGTTCTTTCTTCCTATTGGGCCTAGGAAGTTTTTCCTCGCTAAAATCTCTTGTGTTCCCTTTGTGTGTTCCTTGGCTAGATTTGAATTCCGCAAAATGTTACGCTTATTCTTTCACTATAATTCACCCCCCTCTTATAGTGCTATTATACAAAATTGGTATCTGTGTAGGAACTCTAAAAATACAGGAAACCCAATTGAGTTCAAGATCTTGGAAAATATGAATACTACAAAGAAACTGGAAGAAGGGTACTCTACTCAAAGGCCACCGATGTTCAATGGCAAATTCTACACCTATTGAAAAACAGAATGCAGATCTTCATTAAAACCGACAACTATCAGGTATGGAGAGTCATAGAGGTAGGCGATTTTGAGGTCACTACCACTAACGACAAAAATGAGGTAATTCCTAAATCCATATCTGATTTCGATAAAGTAGATTTCGAAAAAATAGAAATTAATGCTCTTGCTCTTAAACTGCTTCATTGTGGTCTTGGACCTCATGAACAAAATCACGTCATGGGATGCAAAACCGCAACACCAATATGGGATCTTCTTGAAGTCACTCATGAAGGTACGAGTGAAGTTAAGGGATCAAAAATCGATCTTTTAGTGAATCAATATGAACCTTTTCAAATGAAATCTAAGGAATCCATTCAAGAGATGTTTACACGCTTTACTAATATTGTTAAGGAGCTAACCTCTATTGGAAAAGAAATTACATCCGAGGAATAGGTATGAAAGGTCCAAAGGAGTCTTCCTAAGGATCGTTGGATGGCTAAGGTTACGGCCTACAAGAAACTAAGGGCTTTACAAAGTTCAATCTGGAACAACATGCTAGTTCCCTTATGATTTACGAGCTACACTTGGACACTGAGAATGGTGACATGTCCAAACAGAAGTCGATTGCCTTGAAAATCGATGAAAGTGAGGACTCGGAAACTAACGAAGAAGAATCCACTCTTTTGCGATGAAAATTCAAGAGAATTTTTAGGAACATCAATAATGGAGACTATAAAGATAAAAATAAGAAATACACTAACAACCCTGTTTGTTATAAGTGTGGGAGTTCTGATCACATTATCAAGGAGTGTCCTCAATGGGAACAAGACAACAACAAAGGTAGGGAACGAAGCAAAAATAGGAACAAGGAGTATAGGAGTTCCTATACCAGATCTGATATGAAGAAAGTTATGGTTGCTGCATGGGGAGATACTGACTTCGAGGAAGAAGATGTTCCCCAACCTTGTGAAGAAACAACAAATTTTTGTCTCATAGCTATTGACGTTTCCGAATCTGACGAAGAGATAGAATCTCTTGAGGCAAGTTTAGACACTATTAAATCTCGTCTTAATTCATTAAGTAAAGAGCAATTATTTGATTTTATTGTTGATATTGTGAATGATTGCAAAGATGAGTCTACTAAATTGAAGCAAAGTGAATATGCTTTAGTAGTTATAAAGGAACATATTTCTTGGCTTAAAAGTATTCGAACTGATATTTAGAAAAGATTTTTTGAATTGTTTGATAAAAATCTAAAGTGAATGAGAATTTCAAAACTGTCAAAAATGAGAACTATTTGTTAAGCCTTGAGTTATCTCAATTAAAAGAATTTGTTCCTGAGGTGATTTCCTTTGACATTAAGTCAGTTCCCTTACAAAGTTTTAGATATGAAATAAAAGAATTAAAAAATCAAGTCTCGTTTTTTGGAAAATGAAAACAAAGAACTTGAAGGGGAACTATACTTAAGTAGGAAAAGGAAGGAAGATATTTCTAATTGGATTAAAAATCCACAAACAAAACATACTGACGGTCTTGATTTTAATCACAAAAAGAAACATGAAAAACCTAAAAAGAGGGTTGATTTGCCAACTAATAAAGTTTGTATATTTTGTGGAACATTGGTCGTTATAGGAGCTCATGTCCTATAAGAATTGGTCTCTTCAACAAGAATTTGGAAGCAAATAAATTAAATTGAAAAAAGAAACCTATTGTTCCTGAGGGAAAGGAACCCATGAAAGATTGGGTTCCTAACTCTAACAATTAATTTTCTTGCAGGCTAGAGTGAAAAGGAACAACACATGGTACCTAGATTGTGATTGTTCTAAGCATATGACTGGAGACAAATCAAGATTCTCTCACTCTCTGCCTATGATGGTGGAAGTGTGACTTTTTGCTACAATATGAAAGGTAACATAGTTGCCATGGGCAAAGATGGTAAGTCACCGTCACATTTCATAGATAATATTTTTCTATTTGATGGTTTAAAGCATAATTTGTTGAGTATTTCCCAGTTCTGTGATAAGGGAAATCATGTGAAATTTAATAGTGCTAAATGTTTGATCATTAAAAAAAGTACAAGGGATATTGTTTTGGAAGGAACAAGGAGAGGGAACACATATGTTGTTCCCAAAAATAATTCTCTTTTTCCAAAAATATATTTTCAATATAAAACATAGAGGATTACCAAAGAATTATCGCCCGTGTGATAACATATCGGCTTATTCAGAATTTTGCATCGGAAAATATATATAACTAAACTTCATACTTTAAATATAATAAATAAACAAAGTACTTAAAACCGACATACTATAAATGTCTACTTCAAAACCATACTCAATATAATATGTTCCTACTAAAGCAATAGATAAAACAATTTGTTACACAAGATCTCCAATCCCAGATCCCCATGATGCAACATCTGCAAACTTGTAGATGTTAATGCTCTAAAGAATCTACTCACCCAAAATGGGTCATCGCAGGATCAATAAGGCAAAGCCATGATCCAAATACACAAACAAAGCACGTAATCAACAAAGCTGAGTACTACATAGTAATACATAAACATTCATAATATGGTACTATTAAATAATAAGTAGGGATAAATAATAATATACAATATAACATTCTACGGATAACTTTTATTGAACTAAACTTTAACCATCTTTTTATTACTTTAATGGAATAGTTATTGGACCGAGTTCTCTAACTAAAACATGCCTTCACCTAGGAAGACAAAATACGGGCACGACTCTGTATTCCGGAATGACCTGCGATATCGAGGAACCTTTGCAAAATAGGAACGGGGATCAATCCGTCTCCCAGAAAAAGTCATGGGCTACCACCATTTACTCCAAATCCTGATTGTCCAACTTCAGACGTGCACCAGTCTAAAGTTTATTATTATCCAAGTTACACTTTACGTGATTTACAATTTATTACTTGTTATGACACACAAGTAACACAGACATATACAATCAAAGATTCACAACTGAACTCCTTTTTATCTTAGGATTTAATAAGTGATCACACAACTTACAATCCAAGATTAATTACTTTTTATTCCAATCTTTCTTATTTGTTGAACCTAGCCAACAACCAACTTACCTTTCAAAGACATAAATTATCAACTTACCAAATAAGACCCACGGTCCTCATAAAGTAGTGAAAATAATAATATAAGGGAACACATGATTCAACATGATTCAATCTCAACAAATATATTGATTCTCCCATGTGAATTAATAACTAACGTTCCCAACCAACATGCTTGCATCAATACTCAATACAAACATAATATTCAACTCACAATAAAATCTCATAGTCAACATGTTTGCATACAGGCATAAAACATGTAAAATCTAATCATAATAGAAATCACATATGAACTTACAAAGTTCCTATGCATGATACTACAACTTTTCCTTCCTAAAATCATGATACTACATCACATAACACGTAAGTATGTACGCACCTTGTGTAAACTGACTGATAGGCCACCTTTAATCACTTTAAAAGTCGTCTACTGAAAAATCTCTACCTAAAACAACCAATATAATTCAAAGTCAATACTCTAAATAAAATCCAACAACTTTAAAATACTTTAAATCCTCTTTAAAAATATTAAAAGTTACTTTTACCATTAAAACTTTAATTACTTATTTTATCTAGCATAAGACTACTATACTAGTAATTAAAATCCATAAATCTCCATTATTAATGCTCTTTTTAAAATTTCAGCAATTTATAAAAAAATTAAGCTCTCTTTAAACATGCTTAAATTCATAACTTAAATCAATCTTATAGTTTTTTTTTTTTTTGAAATTCATCAATCTCATAGTTTTTAACATGCTGCTATGATTTTCCAATATTTAACACCCTAAAAATTCATGGTTTGATAATTAAAAACTCAATCAAAAAATAATAATCAAATTTGAAATTTTATTCTTTTAATACACAACATATATAATTAAAGATTCACCATTAAAACAACAATTTAAAATTATTAATCATGATTATTACTAAAATAAAACATAAAAACACAATATTTAATCAAAACTGATGAGGAAGAAAAGAATTAAACCAACGAATCAAAGAAACAAGAAGGACAAAGGCGTCGGCAGTGGACAGCAGCACTGGCAGCTGTGATTTAGCAAGGAGGGCGGCGATTGTGGAGGTGTGGTGACGTTTCTTGGCGAAGAAGAAAGTGTTATTTGAAGAAGAAGAAATAGAATTGGAAGAAAATAGAATTAAAAAACCTGAAAGAGAAGAGAGAGAAGGAGGAGGCCGACTTTGGGAGTTGTGAGGAGCAGAGAGAAAATTTTGTGTGGTAAAAATAATTGGGTTTAAGTATTTATAAGTAGGCTTTTCCTTTTGGGCTTAGGAAAAGGAGATTGAGTTTGAATAGTGTTTTATGATGTATAGGATTGATGATTTAGAACTCCTAACATCAATAGAAATCATTTTCCTAATCCACTTAGAATTTAGGTTCGTCAAGCCCATTTAAACTTGTAATCCCCCATAATTTTAAAGGATTTTATAAATATATTTTAATATTTATATTTAAACATAATTTAGTTTTAAATGATTGGACTATAAAAAAAGGTTGACTATTTTAAAAGTCAAATGAAATTATTTTAATGATTTAAGTAAATATTTTTTAATTAAGCATGCTTTGATAAATATTTTAAATACTAATTTGATTTGGAAAAGAAGTCTAAGTGGACTTGAGGAACTTAAATTCTAAGTATATTAGGAAAGAGGAGCCATATTAATGATAAAAGTTCTAATTTGTTTATCCTATTCATTATCAATTTAAATTGAGCCCAATCCCCTTTTTCTAAGCCCAAAAGGAAGCCTCCTTATAAATATCCTAATACCCAATTATTTTACCCCACACAAGAATTATTTTCTCTCTCGTCTCACCCCAATCTCACGGCACTCTTTCTCTCTCTTTCTTTCACGATTTTCTTTTCTTCTCTCTCTTTCAAGTTCTTTCTTTCTTCTTCTTCAAGTAATATTTCTTCTTCAACAAGAAACGTCACAAAGTCTTCAAAATCATCAAGGTGTTGCTACTGCCATGGCCTGCGGATTTCCGGCCCTCCTCACTTTCCTTGGTTCTTTGTTTCTTTGGTTGATTTCTTTTCTTCTTCCTCAAGTTTCCATTGAAGACTATGTTTTTTATGCTTTGTTTTAATGTTAATCATGATTATTGGTTTTAATTTACTGTTTTAATAAATAATCTTGATTCATATATATTATTTTATAAGAATAAAAATTTCAATTTGTTTATTATTGTTGGATTGAAGTTTTAAGCATTAAAGCATGGATTGTTAAGGTGTTAATTACTACAAAACCGTGGTAGCATGTTGTATACTGTGGGATTTGTTTAGATTATGAATTTCATCATGTCTACATATGTTTAAAGAGGGTTTTATGATTTTTAAAGTTGTTGGAATTTCAGAAAGGATTTTATTTATGGAGTTTTAAGAATTTTAATTACTAGTATGGTAGTACTATGCTAGAAATTAAAAGTAATTGAAGTTTTGATATTAAAATCAACTTTTGAATATATTTAAAGGGGATTTTAAATATTTTAGAGTTGCTAAATTTTTATTTTAGAATCATGATTTTAGTTTATATTGATTTCTAGGCGGAGAATACTCTGTAGGAGACTTTTGAAGAATTAAAAGTGGCCTGCCGACTAGTTTACACAAGGTACGTACATACCTGTGTGCTAAGTGATTAGGATCATGATTTAAGGAGAAAGAATTTTAGTATCATGTATAAGAACTTATTAAGTTCATATGTGATTTCTAGTATGATTGACTTTTACATGTTTTATGCCTGTGTGCAAGCATGTGATTTTGAGATTTATTATGAGTAAAGATTGCCATGTTTCTATGGAATATTGGATGCAAGCATGTAGAAGGGAATTTTATTTATTAATTCACAGGAGGAATTAATATATTTTATAAAGATTGAATCACGTTATTCATGTGTTCCCTTATAAGTTTTATTTTCACAACTTTATGAGGACTGTGGGCCTTATTTGGTAAGTTGATAAGTATACCTTTTCAAAGGTAAGTTTGATTGTTGGCTAGGTTCAACAAATACGAAAGTCGAGGTTAAAAGAAAGTAAGTCTTGGATTGTAAGTTGTGATCAATTATGAAATCCTAAGATAAAAGAATTCCAGTTGTGCATGTTGCTTTGTATTCTGTGTTGCTTGTATGTGTGTCATAACAAGTAATAACTTGTAAAGAACGTAAAGTGTAACAAAGATAGTTATAGACTTTACACTGGTGCACGTCTAGAGTT
Organism: Beta vulgaris subsp. vulgaris; assembly: GCF_026745355.1. Classification (NCBI taxonomy): domain Eukaryota; kingdom Viridiplantae; phylum Streptophyta; class Magnoliopsida; order Caryophyllales; family Amaranthaceae; genus Beta; species Beta vulgaris. The sequence goes on from NC_079209.1 coordinate 30,233,263, forward strand.
GGATATTAGGAGTTAGAATACATGGTGAGCGAGTAATGTTACGATTTTATATAGAGTTTTCCCCCCTACTTATATGCTAAAAGTGATGTTTATGGTGCTCTTAGGAGCCATTTTGTACTAACTATCTCCATCTAGTTGTGGTTTGCTGTTTTGTGTTGGATTGTAGGTTTTAGGGAGCTATTACCTACTTTATATCTGATTATATGACCGCACACTGGATTAGAGAGGTTGGACACTGAATTTCAAGATCCCGAGGATGCTTTATAGGACTTTGAGCAAAAGAAGAGCCAAGAAACGAGTGAAAGCTGACCGGCCCGATAGAATCGGGCGGCACAGCCTGATCGGGCGGAAGAGCAAGACAAGGGATTCTGTTGCGGGCCCAACCGGGCGTTGGAAGCCCAGTCGTGATTCGGTGTTCCGCCCGATCGGGCGACATGGCCCAATTCATCGCGCGCCTATGATTTTGGATCCGTTTCTCCTGCGTTGGAGCTCGATTCTATCGGGCAACTTTGGCCCGATCGGGCGACAGTACGCACACGCTTTTTAATGAATACGGGGCTATTTTTTCGAGACTTTTTGCTATGATTTTTAGGGCTTGTATAAATAGAAAAATCAGAATTATTTGAAGACATCTAGGTTTTTATTATTAGTTTTCTCTAAAGAGTGTTTCAAGAACCTTAATTTAGTGCTTTGTAATTTCAATTCAAGATCAAACTTTTTTCTTATTCACAAGTTCAATATAATTCGGTAATCTTTCTTTATTATTTCTTTATTACTTCTTCTATTGTTAATTAGATTCTTTTCTTAGTTGTTTGCAATGTTTCAAAGTATGAGTTTTTATATGAATTTTGTTATTGTTTTCATGATTATGAGTGAGTAGTTTTATCTCTAGGATTGTGGGGATCTATGTATGCAATGAGGGATTGGTAGATTAGTTTGATTGCCTTGTATTTCAATTGTTTCCTATGGTTGAATCTTCATGCTAGAATTATAAGTTAGGCCTGATTTATGTTTCTATTGTTGCAATACTGAATCTGCTTCGAGAGGAGAGATACCGTATAAGCTTTCAATTATTAGGCAAAGTGACCCTTGACTATGCGAGAGCGACTGGGTGATCTTTGAGGGAGGTAATGTTCGAGAGAAATTACATGTGCCCTAGACAGTTTGACTTACTAGGTGGTTATTATTCGTCTCTGATTTCCCGAATTGTGCATAGTGATCCATGATTCTAGAGGTTTATTAATATATTTACACCTTCTTAAATGTTGTGTTATTTGCTTAGTTTAGTAATACAACTCTTTTCATCTGATTTTGTTAGTGTAATATTAGAGTTCAGATATAATAATATAACTTTCTCCCTGGGGATTCGATCCTGACTTCCCTGACTACTAGTTAGTGGACCTTAGGTTATTTTTTATTAGGTGATACGACTTTAGCCAATCAGCGAGTCATGGCTTTTTACAGGAGATAGATTGATCACCATCCCTTTTTTAGTTAGCAAAAGTTCCTCGATATCGCAAGTCAATCTGAAGTGTGTTGTAGTGTCTAGTAGCACCCGTATTTCGTCTTCGTAGGTGAAGGCATTAGTAGATAAGACAACTCAGTTCCAATAACTATTACATTAAAGTAATAACAAGCTGTTTAGAGTTTAGTTATCTGCAAGATATTATATGATTATATCATTATTTATCCTTGTATGTTAAATATGTAGTATCATGTTAGGAATGCTTATGTTTTAGTATATAGTACTCAGCTTTGCTGATTACGTGATTTATTTGTGTTTGTGATCATGGCTTCGCCTTATTGATCCTGTGATGATCCATTATGGTGAGAAGAATCAGTATAGCATTGACATTACAAGTTTGCAGATGTGCATCAATGGGAATCTGGAATGGAGAGAATGTGTAACTAGTATAATTTATTTTTCTGCATTAATAAGAACATATTTTATTAAGTTGTTGGGTAGACTCATTTGGATTGTTTGTTTCTAAATACTTATTTATTTATTTATAATAAAGTTAAAGATTAGTTATTTGATTTCCGCTGCAAAATTCTAAATAAGTCGATACTTTATCACACGGGAGATAATACTTGGGTAATTCTCTACTTGTATATTATAAAGGTATTTCTGAAAAGAGAGAATTATCGGGGTGTTACAAAGTGGTATTAGAGCTTTATGTTATTTTCAAACTTTTAGGCGCCTAACTAACTTACTAGTTATTTGAAGAAACCATTAGAATTGCTCCTACTTATTCATTTTGAAAAACTAATAGGAATATGTTATTATTTAATTTTTAGAGGTCCGAAATTTTTTTTTAGGTAGACCGAATATTTCTTATTTCCGAAAAAAAATTTGTTCGAAAATAATTTTTTCGAAATTTGGTTATAATTCGAAAATTTTGAAGTTCCGATTTTTTTGTAAAGGGTAGAATTATTTTTCTTTCGATTTAAGTCCGAAATATTTTTTTTATAGGTTGAAATTTTTTTAGACACTTAATTATTATTATTATTTTATAAAGAGTGTCTGCATTATTTTTCATGCCTTTAAAGTTCTAATTGTTGCATTGTGAGAATGGGTAGTATAGGAAGGCATATGGAATAGAAATATTATATGCCTGCATTGAATAGTTAGTTCAGCATGATTATTATTTTTCTTCCTTGCTACCAATGCATTATTATTTTCCTTTCTTACTAATGATGTATTTTTATTTTTATTCCCTGCTAATGATGCGTTATTATTTTTTTTCCTACTAATGATGCATTATTATTTTTCTTCCCTGCTAATGATGCGTGATTATTTTTCTTTCCTGCTAACTGTTTCTATTTTCTTGCCTACTAAGTGTTATGTTTTCACGCCTATGATGTTAGTGATTACTCCTTATTATTTATTCATGGGAATGCGTTTAGAGAGAGTATTAAAATACTATGGTATATTTTTGTTGTAGATCTCTAACCATGTCTGTCAAGCAAGTTAATAGAGTGAGAAGCAAACATAATCCAATTGTATTGAGTGATGATGAGAATGTTTGATGTCATGAGCCTGGAAGTTATAGTTACATTAGTCTGGAGATCATCATGCATTATGTGTTAAAAGTAGGCATCCCTATTAACGATATATGAAGTAATTCAAGAGTTTGATCGTACTAGAGTGAAAACCTGAAAGGAAATCTACAATATTACTTGGAGACCTTATCTGAGCAATGTGAATGATTTAGAGGTGGATGGAAATTGGCATCAACCCAAAAGGATTGAAGATATATTAGATCTAGGAATTCAAGTTATCATTATTATTATTATTATTATTATTATTATTATTATTATTATTATTATTATTATTATTATTATTATTATTATTATTATATTATTATTATTATTATTATTATTATTATTATTTATTATTATTATTATTATTATTATTATTATTATTATTATTATTATTATTATTATTATTATTATTATTATTATTATTATTATTATTATTATTATTATCATTATTATTATTATTATTATTATTATTATTATTATTATTATTATTATATTATTATTATTAATTATTATTATTATTATTATTATTATTATTATTATAGTGAAGACTCTGGAGACTTTGAAGATGAAATGTTTACTCCATAAAGGTATAATGGAAATAAGGATAGGAAAGATAATGTAACTCCATAAGATTATTTATTTATGCTTTAAGATTAGTTGTTGGAAAGTAGTCAAGCTACAATGGTTTAAATTTCCTTCTTTAGCATGTTTATATTATTGAGGAATAAGTTGGTTATTTTGGATCGGAAAAAATATTCTTATTATCAATTGAGGAATAAAAGCCATTATTTATTTATATGAGCGAGTAAGAATTTATTCTGGGCACGTGATGGGAGTATTTTTATTATTTAAATTTTCATTATGTGATTATATTCTTGCTTGCTTGTTTCTACTTGCATCTTGATGTAAATATATATTACATGGATGATTATGTGACTATTAGAGAACATTTCATGTTGAACTTGAAACTAGTTGAGAAATTGTTTGTTGATGCGATCTTTAATGATCAAATCAAATATTGCCTTCTTAGATGGGCATGTAAGTTATGCTGGAACCTAAAGTAGATTTACATTAAGTTTCAGTCGTAAAGTAGAGTCTCAAACAGTAATGATGTCTTAGATTCTTTGGTAGAGAATTGGACTCGAAAGAGTTGAGCGTCCGGATTCTGCTGGGACATGTTTGAGAGACTAGCTAAGATTAGATCGTCGTAGCTCAAGGGTAAATCGACCCTATCCTCTTGGAGAGTCGGATTAGGGCGTTTGAAAACATGTTTGGGGCTGTGAATGTCCTGAGAGTATGAAAGTAGGTCAAGTTATACTGTATCTGAAAGATGAGACTGGCTTATGGTGGAAAGAGAATGAGATTATACTTAGTATTGTGAATTAGTTCAATTGGGAATCCTTTATTGCTGCTTGAAGAGCAAAATTTTTGCCCTGCTTTTATGAGGAAACTAAAGGTCCAAGAGTTTATCAACCTTAGGATGGGCAGCCTGACCATCTCTGAGTATTATAACAAGTTCATAGCATTCTCTAGATTTGCACTTGAGGTAATAGCCACTGAGGAGTTAAAGGCTTAGTGATTTGAGCAAGGTTTGATTGAGGAAATTCAATTGGGGTTAGTAGATTATGAAGAAATTGACTAGTCTATCAGTACTCCTACTGGAGATATCATAAGGTGTACTAAGTTGTTTAGGAATCTGCCTTTGAAGACAGGAGGTTGTGTCTTTTCGTCTGACTTAATAGAATTTAATTTGGGAGACCTAGATGTGATTCTTGGGATGAACTGGTTACGTCGTTACAAGACCAATATCGATTGTGAGATTCAAAAGGTAGAGCTGAGAAACCATTTGGGAAAATTGACCTCCTATAGACGTTTTGGGAAACCTAAGAAGTTTCGAGTTATGCAAGTGAGGAAATTGATGAGAAAAGGGTGTGAATTATTTTTCTCTAGTGTGCAGGATGTGAGTAAGGAAATTGAAGTAAACCTTGAGGATGTCCCAATTGTGAACGAGTTTATGGATGTGTTTCCAAGTGAGATTTCAGGTATGCCACATGCGAGAGCTGTTGAGTTCACCATAGACTTAATTCCTGGAACTGCACCTATATTTAAGGCATCCTATAAAATGGCACCTCCCGAGATGAGTGAGCTGAAAATGCAATTGCAAGAGCTACTAGATAAAGGTTATATTAGGCCTAGTGCATCACCTTGGGGAGCTCCTGTGTTATTTGTGAAGAAAAAGGACGGTAGTATGAGGCTATGTATCGATTATAGGGAGTTGAATTATGTAACCATCAAAAACAAATATCCTTTGCCTAGAATAGGTGACCTATTCGACCAGTTGAATGGAGCGAGTGTGTTATCAAAGATTGATTTACGTTCAGGATATCATCAATTGAGGGTAGTCGATAAGGATGTACCTAAGACTGCCTTTAGAACGCGTTATGGTCACTATGAGTTCACTGTAATGCCATTTGGGTTAACTAATGCTCCTGCTATATTTATGGATTTAATGAATAGGATCTTTCATGAGTTTCTAGATAAGTTTGTGGTGGTTTTCATTGATGACATACTAATATATTCGAGGATTATTTTGGAGACATTGAGGAAAAATCAATCATATGCCAAGTTCTCTAAGTGTGAGTTTCGTTTAGAGAAAGTAGCGTTTTTGGGTCACTATGTGTCTAAGGAAGGAGTCTCAGTAGATCCTGCTAAGATTCAAGCTGTGAGTGAGTGGCCAACTCCAAAGAGCTTGTCAGATATTAGAAGCTTCCTAGGTCTAGCTGGCTATTGTAGGAGATTTGTGAGAGATTTCTTGAAGATAGCGAGACCCATGACCAACTTGATGAAAAAGGAGTCCAAATTTGAGTGGAGTGAAAAATGTGAAGAAGCCTTTCAAAGTTTGAAGGATTAACCTCCGCACCTGTTTTAACCCTACCTGATGGGAATGAGGGATTTGAAGTATATAGTGATGCTTCGAAAAATGGTCTAGGATGTGTGGTACAACAGTATGGGAAGGTAATTGCATATGCGTCGCGTCAATTGAAACCTTATGAGGCTAATTACCCTACCCATAACCTAGAGTTAGTTGCCATAGTATTTGCATTGAAAATTTGGAGACATTACCTCTATGGAGCGACTTGTAGGATATTCATAGACCATAAAAGCTTGAAGTACATTTTCACCCAAAGAGACCTGAATATGAGGCAAAGAAGATGGCTAGAGTTAATTAAGGATATGACCTATATATCCAGTATCATGAGGGAAAAGCAAATGTGGTTGTTGATGCCTTGAGTAGAAAATCGAGTCATAGCTTGAGTGCCTTGATAGTCCCTGAGGAGTTGTGTAGAGATATGCAAAGGTTGAGCTTAGAAATTTCAAATCCTGGAGAAAGTGAGGCTAGTTGGGGATGAGCACCTAGATAAGATCAAGGAGAAAATGAAGCAAGGTAAGGACTAAGGAAGCTAACTTTAAGATTCATGATGATGGGAGTCTAAGGTTTAAAGGGAGGTGGTGTGTACCACAGAAGTGTAATGACCTTAAGAGACGCCTTATGGATGAGGGGCATAAGACCCCATATTCTGTGCACCCTAGGGGTGATAGATTGTATAAAGACCATAAGGTTCTATATTAGTGGCCAAATATGAAGCGAGAGGTAGCTGGGTATGTGTCTAAGTGTCTAACCTATCAGAAGGTGAAGATAGATCATAAGAGACCCATGAGGAAGGTTCAATCTTTAGAGGTTCCTGGATGGAAGTGGGATTCTATTTTTATGGACTTTGTGACTGCCTTACCTAAAACAAGCAGTGGAAACAACACTATTTGGGTTATTGTGGATAGATTGACAAGTCCGTTGTATCTATACCCATTAAGGAGACATGAAAAAAGAAGCAGTTGGCTAAGACTTACATTAGGCATGTGGTGAGACTACATAGAGTTCCAAAAGATATCATTTCTGACCATGACTCTAGGTTTCTTTCAAAATTTTGGAAAAAGGTCCTACTAAATCTTAGGACAATATTGAAAATGAGTACAGCCTTTCACCCTGCGACTGATGGCTAGACTAAGTGTAGTAGCCCTGTTTTTAAGAACCTTTATTTAAAAGCTAAAAGTGGATAAGGTCATCATTCTTGATGGTTAAGAAAGCTTGTGGATAAGCATCATCATTCTTAGTGGTTAAGAAAGCTTGTGGATAAGCATCATCATTCTTAATGGTTAAGAAAGCTTGTGGATAAGCATCATCATTCTTAATGATTAAGAAAGCTTGTGGATAAGTATCATCATTCTTAATGGTTAAGAAAGCTTGTGGATAAGCATCATCATTCTTAATGGTTAAGAAAGCTTATGGATAAGCATCATCATTCTTAGTGGTTAAGAAAGCTTGTGGATAAGCATCATCATTCTTAATGGTTAAGAAAGGTCAAAGAGGATAAGAACCATCATTCTTATTGGCAAATAAGGCTTTGGAAACCAATAGATAAGTGAGAAAGTCCTTGAGAGCCTTAAACATTAAGATTATGAAAATCGTTTGGAGATTGTTTTATCGGGTAGCGATGAACTTCCAGTTAAAGAGCCATTTGGGATTGAATCCGAGCTCAAACCTAACCAAACTTGATATATGACATGCTTGAGATGTCTTAAGGTTAAAATGGTCATTTACCCCAAGAACTACGTGGCTCAATAGGGGAAATTGCTTACATAGTAAAACCTGGCCAACTGAAATTACAGCTCAGACCTATGCTCAAAGAAAGCTGCTTAGCAGCTACATAAGTGTCGATCTCTCAAAGCCCTTTGTATGCATGAAAGCCAACACCTTAGGCTAACACCTCAAGCAAGAATCACCCAAAAACTCCAAGAAACCGACCTAGCCCAGAAGAGGTTTCCCTCCCCTGGGGGTACCGCCAGAACAGACTATAAAAGTCTGTTCTGGATTTTCGTCTCTTTTCTCTTATTTCTTCCTCTTGGACACCCACTTTTCTTTACATAGAACTCTTCTAGACATCCATACAAAGTAGTTCAAGCTTTAGTTCCAATCTTTAGACCTTAAAATCATATAGAAAACCTTGCTGAAAGATCACATAAGTTGCTGTAAGTTCAACAGTTTACACCTCTTGTATTTAAGCTTAGTTTTTCATATCTATATGCTTGTTGAAACTAATCTTTAGCATTTTATACATTCAGGGGAAGCTGTAGGAGTAGTTAACCAAGTGGATTAAGGAATTTCGTGGCTTTAAGCATCCTTAGTTAAGGTACACACTTAGTTTGGTTTTAACCTAGAGATTATCATACCTAGAGTTAGGTGATTGTTTCTTTCTGGTGTAAAGCATGTTTATGAAATGAATTTACTTATGATGTGTATTTTATTATGTGTATATTGAGTATATTACATGAGATATAACATGCTAAGGTTCATTAGAGATGTTTCATTTGACCTAAACAACACTTATACACTAAGTCACTACGATTATGATTCTTAATGGAATGTGTTTAGTACATGGACTTGTGGAGTAATTATGATGATTAAGGTGGAGTTGTTATGTTATTGTTGTTGTGGAGTTGCTATTGTTGTTGTTGCTCTGTTGTAGTAGTGTTGTTGGGTTATTGTTGTTCTGTCATTGTGGTTGTGGTGGAGTTGCTGTGAAGCTGTTGCCTATTGTTGTTGTTGTTGTTGTTGTATCATTCTTATTGGATAGTCGTTGTTGATGATGCGAGGGAAGTCCTAATCTTAGAATTGGGACACTGTTATAATTGTTGTAGTTGGAGTTGATATGTATGAAGTCGAGTTATGAGTTATGGGAATGACTTCATTAATTTCTATTTGCGGGATTCAGTTTTATTAGCATAATGGTTGCGTTAGAAGAAGATAATTAGAATAGTTAAGATTGGTTGTTGATTTTTGTTATTGTTATGAGGTGATTATTGGAGGATGATTTTGGAATGGAGTATCATTCAGAATTATGAAGGAGATTATAATAGTTGGAATTGATATATTGGTTAAGGATTTGAGTGCAACATAGAAATAAGTTTATTGAGGTTTATTTACGAGTCGAGCTAGCTTTATATTCTCAATATAATTGTTGGTAGCACAATTAGTTGCTTGATCTAGGTATAATTGTGAGTTATGTTTAGTTTGTTTAGTTATATAATTTGGAATTATGATTATGAATTGGGATGCAAGTCGATGTAGCTAATATCATCGAAGTTATAGATATTAATTAAGGATTAAGGAAATTAGAATGTTAAAGGTTGATAATTTGTGAATTGGGAATTAGTTTAAGTTTGGTTATTGATTATTGATGTTACTGTGAGGTGGTTATTGGAGGATGGCTATGTAGACGTATGAATTGAAGATGATATGGGAAATCAAGTTATGATGATTGGAGGTTTCGTATAATTGTTATAGAGTTGAGGTAACCTTTGGGTTCAGCAAAATATATTTAAATGCTCCCGTGGGCGTTATATTGAATTTTGGATATCATATATCGTTTGTGGTAATGGCCATGATTATAGATACATCTCTTTGAGTTAGTTGTGAATTGCTATTGGATTTTATAAGAGTATCCTTTTGTTCAATTATCGAAATCGTTTGAAAATACTATATTTCTCAAAATATGATTTGGTATGATAATGAGGAAATGATTCAAATATGAGTTGAGACCAGATAAGGTCGAATATGGTGTTATGTTATGAGTATTGAGGATTCAAGTATGAATCATTAAATATCTTATTTTATAAATATGAAAGTGAGGCATGAATAGGCACCCCGAGTTAGGGCAGGTAGAGTCCCTAGCTGTTGCCTTCCAGGAGGGGCTAATTCCTGGCGTTATAGGACATGTCCGGGTAAGTCTTGCAAGCATAACAATAAAAGGCTGGGTGACGACCCTCACTAGTTTGGAGACAGCTGGTACTGCGTGGTACCCCTCTCCACTCGCGTTCATGCCAAACGATCTGATTTTGTGAAAATATATCAACTAAGTTGAGTGTGATTATCTGTTACTATAACTATGTGTTAGTTTTCAAAATACACCTAAACTTGTATTTTCTATTACACAGTGTGTACTCAGCTTTGCTTATGGTGTTGTCATTTCTGTGGCCTGTCACTTGGTGGGTGGCAGAGTCAAACATTGTTGCAGGTTTGGTGTTGTGAGCTCAGGATTCTGAAGTGAAGCAAGATAAAGATGTCGTCGTAGCTTATGGATTGAGTTTGTATTTTAGATAGTCAATTAAGGAATATTTCTGATATATTTTGTTGTACACAATATTTGGGAATATTAGTCGAGATATAATGTAATTGAAGTCTTATATAAAGGATTTTGTTTTGTGGGCCAATAACCACAAGTCCAGGATCGTTTTCTAGGTTATGTTTCCGTTGCGAGTAAATGTTTAATTCGAGGCTTATTAACCATTGATTGTGATTAGTGAATCTTAAGTGTATTTACCTAGCAGCTCGGGAAAACGGGCTGTTACAAATGGTATCAGAGCAACCCTGCGACCGTGCGCTTAGTTAGCCACATAGCGGGGGTAAAAGATCGTTGGGAATGTGTATCTGTTACTTTGGTAATTAGAGTTCAAGTTTTGAGCTATAGAATAAGAATAAGAGTCTAGATTTGTGTAAATCTTTGGGAATAAGATTATGGAATTCAAAGTTGTAATTTGAGGATATTTGAAATCTATTTGTGGGGTATATTGAGAACTTTTTCATAGAAATTTAGTAAAGACTATCGGAGACTGTAGTGCTTGATATATGGTCACTTAAGGTTGATCTATGAGTTTATGTTTTGAAGTTTCGAGGACGAAACTTATTTTAAGGGTGGTAGTATGTAGTAGCCCTGTTTTTAAGAACCTTTATTTAAAAGCTAAAAGTGGATAAGGTCATCATTCTTGATGGTTAAGAAAGCTTGTGGATAAGCATCATCATTCTTAGTGGTTAAGAAAGCTTGTGGATAAGCATCATCATTCTTAATGGTTAAGAAAGCTTGTGGATAAGCATCATCATTCTTAATGTTAAGAAAGCTTGTGGATAAGTATCATCATTCTTAATGGTTAAGAAAGCTTGTGGATAAGCATCATCATTCTTAATGGTTAAGAAAGCTTATGGATAAGCATCATCATTCTTAGTGGTTAAGAAAGCTTGTGGATAAGCATCATCATTCTTAATGGTTAAGAAAGGTCAAAGAGGATAAGAACCATCATTCTTATTGGCAAATAAGGCTTTGGAAACCAATAGATAAGTGAGAAAGTCCTTGAGAGCCTTAAACATTAAGATTATGAAAATCGTTTGGAGATTGTTTTATCGGGTAGCGATGAACTTCCAGTTAAAGAGCCATTTGGGATTGAATCCGAGCTCAGAACCTAACCAAACTTGATATATGACATGCTTGAGATGTCTTAAGGTTAAAATGGTCATTTATCCCCAAGAACTACGTGGCTCAATAGGGGAAATTGCTTACATAGTAAAACCTGGCCAACTGAAATTACAGCTCAGACCTATGCTCAAAGAAAGCTGCTTAGCAGCTACATAAGTGTCGATCTCTCAAAGCCCTTTGTATGCATGAAAGCCAACACCTTAGGCTAACACCTCAAGCAAGAATCACCCAAAAACTCCAAGAAACCGACCTAGCCCAGAAGAGGTTTCCCTCCCCTGGGGGTACCGCCAGAACAGACTATAAAAGTCTGTTCTGGATTTTCGTCTCTTTTCTCTTATTTCTTCCTCTTGGACACCCACTTTTCTTTACATAGAACTCTTCTAGACATCCATACAAAGTAGTTCAAGCTTTAGTTCCAATCTTTAGACCTTAAAATCATATAGAAAACCTTGCTGAAAGATCACATAAGTTGCTGTAAGTTCAACAGTTTACACCTCTTGTATTTAAGCTTAGTTTTTCATATCTATATGCTTGTTGAAACTAATCTTTAGCATTTTATACATTCAGGGGAAGCTGTAGGAGTAGTTAACCAAGTGGATTAAGGAATTTCGTGGCTTTAAGCATCCTTAGTTAAGGTACACACTTAGTTTGGTTTTAACCTAGAGATTATCATACCTAGAGTTAGGTGATTGTTTCTTTCTGGTGTAAAGCATGTTTATGAAATGAATTTACTTATGATGTGTATTTTATTATGTGTATATTGAGTATATTACATGAGTATAACATGCTAAGGTTCATTAGAGATGTTTCATTTGACCTAAACAACACTTATACACTAAGTCACTACGATTATGATTCTTAATGGAATGTGTTTAGTACATGGACTTGTGGAGTAATTATGATGATTAAGGTGGAGTTGTTATGTTATTGTTGTTGTGGAGTTGCTATTGTTGTTGTTGCTCTGTTGTAGTAGTGTTGTTGGGTTATTGTTGTTCTGTCATTGTGGTTGTGGTGGAGTTGCTGTGAAGCTGTTGCCTATTGTTGTTGTTGTTGTTGTTGTATCATTCTTATTGGATAGTCGTTGTTGATGATGCGAGGGAAGTCCTAATCTTAGAATTGGGACACTGTTATAATTGTTGTAGTTGGAGTTGATATGTATGAAGTCGAGTTATGAGTTATGGGAATGACTTCATTAATTTCTATTTGCGGGATTCAGTTTTATTAGCATAATGGTTGCGTTAGAAGAAGATAATTAGAATAGTTAAGATTGGTTGTTGATTTTTGTTATTGTTATGAGGTGATTATTGGAGGATGATTTTGGAATGGAGTATCATTCAGAATTATGAAGGAGATTATAATTTGGAATTGATATATTGGTTAAGGATTTGAGTGCAACATAGAAATAAGTTTATTGAGGTTTATTTACGAGTCGAGCTAGCTTTATATTCTCAATATAATTGTTGGTAGCACAATTAGTTGCTTGATCTAGGTATAATTGTGAGTTATGTTTAGTTTGTTTAGTTATATAATTTGGAATTATGATTATGAATTGGGATGCAAGTCGATGTAGCTAATATCATCGAAGTTATAGATATTAATTAAGGATTAAGGAAATTAGATGTTAAAGGTTGATAATTTGTGAATTGGGAATTAGTTTAAGTTTGGTTATTGATTATTGATGTTACTGTGAGGTGGTTATTGGAGGATGGCTATGTAGACGTATAGAATTGAAGATGATATGGGAAATCAAGTTATGATGATTGGAGGTTTCGTATAATTGTTATAGAGTTGAGGTAACCTTTGGGTTCAGCAAAATATATTTAAATGCTCCCGTGGGCGTTATATTGAATTTTGGATATCATATATCGTTTGTGGTAATGGCCATGATTATAGATACATCTCTTGAGTTAGTTGTGAATTGCTATTGGATTGTTATAAGAGTATCCTTTTGTTCAATTATCGAAATCGTTTGAAAATACTATATTTCTCAAAATATGATTTGGTATGATAATGAGGAAATGATTCAAATATGAGTTGAGACCAGATAAGGTCGAATATGGTGTTATGTTATGAGTATTGAGGATTCAAGTATGAATCATTAAATATCTTATTTTATAAATATGAAAGTGAGGCATGAATAGGCACCCCGAGTTAGGGCAGGTAGAGTCCCTAGCTGTTGCCTTCCAGGAGGGGCTAATTCCTGGCGTTATAGGACATGTCCGGGTAAGTCTTGCAAGCATAACAATAAAAGGCTGGGTGACGACCCTCACTAGTTTGGAGACAGCTGGTACTGCGTGGTACCCCTCTCCACTCGGTTATGCCAAACGATCTTGATTTTGTGAAAATATATCAACTAAGTTGAGTGTGATTATCTGTTACTATAACTATGTGTTAGTTTTCAAAATACACCTAAACTTGTATTTTCTATTACACAGTGTGTACTCAGCTTTGCTTATGGTGTTGTCATTTCTGTGGCCTGTCACTTGGTGGGTGGCAGAGTCAAACATTGTTGCAGGTTTGGTGTTGTGAGCTCAGGATTCTGAAGTGAAGCAAGATAAAGATGTCGTCGTAGCTTATGGATTGAGTTTGTATTTTAGATAGTCAATTAAGGAATAGTTTCTGATATATTTTGTTGTACACAATATTGGGAATATTAGTCGAGATATAAGTGTAATTGAAGTCTTATATAAAGGATTTTGTTTTGTGGGCCAATAACCACAAGTCCAGGATCGTTTTCTAGGTTATGTTTCCGTTGCGAGTAAATGTTTAATTCGAGGCTTATTAACCATTGATTGTGATTAGTGAATCTTAAGTGTATTTACCTAGCAGCTCGGGAAAACGGGCTGTTACACTAAGAGGACTAACTAAACTATGGAGGACATGTTGAGATCATGTGCGATTGACTTTCAAGGTAGTTGGGAGGACCAATTAGATCTGATTGAGTTTTCCTATAACAATAGTTAACATGGGAGCATTAAGATGGCACCTTTTGAGGCGTTATATTGACAGAAATATAGAAGTCCCATTTATTGGAATGACTTTAGTGAAAATATAGTCTTGGGGACAGAGTTTATTGAGGAAACCGTTAAGAATGTCAGACTAATTCAAGCTAGAATTCAAGCTGCACAAGATAGGCAGAAAAGTTATGCTGACTTGAAACGTCGAGAGGATGAGTTCACCATAGGTGATAAGGTGTTCTTGAAAGTATCACCCACTAAGGGCATCATGAGATTTGGGAAAAAGGGCAAGCTAGGTGCTAAGTATGTAGACCATTATGAGATTTTAGAGCGCATGCAAAAAGTAGCCTATAGATTGGCATTGCCAATGGAGTTTGAGAGGATGCACGATGTATTCCATATTTCCCAACTTAAGCGCTACATCCCTGATGAGCATCATGTCCTAGAGCCTGAACGAATTCAGATCGATAGTAGCCTCACATATGAGGAAAGACCTGTCAAGATTCTCGACAGGAAAGTGCGTAGTACACGCAATAAGGATGTCCACATCGTGAAAGTACTTTGGTCTAACCACGAGTCTGAAGAGGCAAAGTGGGATGTAATACTCCGTATTTTGGAGTTATTTCGTATTAATTAAGAAAATATAAAGAAGTTAATAAAAAGGCATTTGCGTATTATCTACAAAATAATAGGAATAGAATAATGATAATATGAGTTGGTTTAGTAAATTTCGAATTTTATAAAAGGATAAACCGAATTTACATGACCTAAGGTTGCCACTCTTAATTAGGGGAGTATAAAAGGGAAAAGAAGAAGGGAAGAAAATCAGAAAAACAAATTAAACCCTAACTTTCACTCTCTTTCCTTCTCAGCCGTCATCTTCCCTCCCTCTCAAACTCTCTCTCAGATTTTCTCTCTCTCCTCTCTCGCTATTCTCCCTCTCTCTGAATTTCTCTCTCCATCTCTTTTACCGAAGTTTCGTTGAGGGTTGTGTGCGGTGGTGCGCAATGCATCGTCGTGTGGCCGGGTGCAACGACGAGGGTCAGTTTGAGGGTTTTGTGCGAGACGGTGCTGCGAGCGAGAGTGTCGAGCGTTTTGTCCGACAGATCTAGGGTTTGTGCGAGTCGCGTCGAAGTGGTGCGAACCAGCGAGGCGACTGGTGTGGGCGTCCGTGCGCGACGAGCGAGGCTAGGAGGCTCAAGTGTTTTGTGCAAGGAGTTATGCGAAGGGTTTGCGCGACGAGGCTGTGCGAGGGTTGGTGCGCGGTGCAGTGCGAACTAGGACGGGCTATGTGACAGTACTTCGCGAAGTCGCAAGGTTGGTGCGACGGGTTTGGTTGTGCGCGCGTGGAAGTGGTGCGCAAGTGTGGTTTGTCGTGCGTCGCTGCTGTTTCGGTTCCGGAGGTCGGTCGCCAGAGTTCTTTTGCCGGCGAGATTTAGCGGTATAAACCTATTATGCACTTAACATATTATATCAGTTTGATTAGTTTAATATTATATTTACTGTTTTCATAATTACTTTAAGTTGTAATTAGTTAATTAGTAATTAAAGTTGTTTAGTGATTAATTAGACTGTATAATTAGTTAATTCAACGAGTACTGAATGATTTGGATGAAAGTGTTCCTGAAACAGTCAAGTGGTTAGCATTTGGTCCTCGTGAAACTGTACGCTCTTATGAGGGTTACGGTATTAATGGGTATACGTTTTGGACTGAACATCAAGATCTGAAGTCAAGATCGCAACAAAGTAGTGGTGTTTCACTTGTGGCGTCGTCTACACAATATGCAAGCTCGAAAGATAAGTCGCATGTACATGCTGAAAGCAACTATTATGGGCGAATACAAGAAATATGGGAGCTGGACTACTATACTTTTAATATTTGCCTCTTGTGTTGCAAGTGGGTTGACGATAATGGCGTTGTGTAAGAAATGATGATCCTTGCGATTTCACTCTTGTTGACCTTAGTCGTCTACGTGAAACTAATGAGCCATTTGTAATTGCATCACAAGTCAAGCAAGTATTTTTTGTAACTGATCCTGCTGATCGTAAGTGGTCAATTGTTGTACCTGGTAAAGGAGTATCCTCGGTATTGGTGATGTTGATAATGAGGAAGAATATGATGCATTTGAGGACCTCCCCCCTTTTACCTATCCTGAAATTAGTGTGGAAGATGATGTGAATATGTTGGAGAACTATATGCGTGTAGATCACACGGAAGGGATACATGTACTTGAGGATCCTAAGACGGCGGAAGGAGTAATAACTCATGAGACATAAACTCAGGTGTGTGTAATTTCTCCAATTTGTAACTATTTTGGCCTTTTCGCTCCCAAATCGTACTTATTGAGTCATTTAACCCCAAATTCTCTTTCAACATGATTGTATGAGGCATAATATAACTAGTATGTAGATTCTTAGGCTTTCATTTGTTGGTTGCATTTCGGGAACGAAAAGGCCATTTCCGGCCTATTTTGGCCTTTTTGCTCCCAAAATGTACTTATCAAGTCATTTAACCCCAAATTTTCTTTGAACATGATCATATGAGGCATAATATAACTAGAATGTAGATTCTTAGGCTTTAATTTGTTGTTGGTTGCATTTCGGGAACGAAAAGGCCATTTCCGACCTATTTTGGCCTTTTCGCTCCCAAATCGTACTTATCGAGTCATTTAACCCCAAATTCTCTTTGAACATGATTATATGAGGCATAATATAACTAGTATGTAGATTCTTAGGCTTTAATTTGTTGTTGGTTGCATTTCGGGAACGAAAAGGCTATTTCCGGCCTATTTTAGCCTTTTCGCTCCCACTGCACCCCCTCCCCCTCCCTCCCACTGCCCCCCTCCTATGCTGCCCCCCCCCCCCCTCCCCCTGCACCTCACCCATCCCCCTGCCCCCCTCCCCACTCCCCTGCTGCCCCCCTCCCACTGACCCCTTCCCCTTGCTGCCCTCTCCCACTGCACCCCTCCCTCTCCCCCTCTGCCCCCTCCCACTTCCACCTCCCACTTCCCCCCTCCCCTGCTGCCCCCTCCCCACAACCCCCCTGCCCCCCTCCCCCTGCTGCCCCCCCTCCCACTACACCCTCTCCCCTGCTGCCCCCCTCCCACTGCACCCCCTCCCCCTCCCCCTGCTGCTCCCTCCCATTGCCCCTCCCTACTGCCCTCTCCCCCTCACCCTCCTCACAGCCCCCTGCCCCCCTCCCCACTCCCCCTGCACACCCTCCCCAAACCCCTCTCTGCACACCCTCCCACAGCCCCCTGCACCCTCCCCACAGCCCCCCTGCACCCTCCCCACAGCCCCCTGCCCCTCCCACTCCCCTGCACACCCTCCCCACAGCCCCCCTCCCACTACTTCCCCTCCCCTGCACACCCCTCCCCACTGCTGCCCCCTCCCCACTGCACAACCCCCTCCCGCCCTAAATGTGAATTTTTTTTATTAATGCGTATATTTGTACAATTTCAGGTACATGGTGAAGGTGCATACGGATACGAGTGCGGAACACACTACCGAGGATGATGTTTCGATTACAAAAGGAGCGGGTAAATTGGTTAAGGCTCGTCGTGAAGAAAAAGATGCACAAAGGCCAAGTAAGAATTGGCGACGAAAAAGAGAAAAGGAAGGGGACCTACAAAGTCACTAGGGAAACCCACCCTAATGACTTTGGAGTACGATCATTTGGGGCAA
This sequence comes from Beta vulgaris subsp. vulgaris, assembly GCF_026745355.1. Taxonomy (NCBI): domain Eukaryota; kingdom Viridiplantae; phylum Streptophyta; class Magnoliopsida; order Caryophyllales; family Amaranthaceae; genus Beta; species Beta vulgaris. The sequence continues at coordinate 30,251,312 of NC_079209.1, forward strand.
CCTTGTGGAAAATGGCGTAAAAGTATGCCATGCAAGTTGGGATTTCATGCATAAGCTCTCCATTCTCCACTCATGGAAAGAGGTGCCCGAGTCTTTGAAAAAGATGATTTGGGAAGATACTATGGTAAGCTTGCGTACAATAACGTTTAGAATCTTAACACTTTAGTTAAATATACTATGTAATATTTACTAATTTGTGAAATGCGTTTTTTGTAGAATCAATTCAATATTGAAATGATAAGCCAAGAAGAAGTGTTTCTATCCGCGGTTGCCCAGAGTTCAGAGACTTCAAGGCCAAGCTAGTGTCGGGGTGGATCACGAAGGGAGAAAAGTCGGGGTACAAAGAAGAAGAAAATCTACGGGGGAAACACACACTTCTTCTGAGGCTTCACCGGACACATCATTTGAGGCGCCCTCCAAGTTTCCATATCAGATATGGAGGCATATCACACCTGAGGAGTGGCATGCATTTGTTGCACAAAAAAAACCCCGGAAGCTGTTGTAAGAATATTTTACTAGCTAAGATTTAATACTTTTAGATCCAATATTATTTTATAACACCATACCTAACCTTTGTTTATAATTGTGTGTTTCAGGCATCTCGTGAGAAAAGTAGCGCGAATGCAAAAGCTAGGAAGTACTATCACCATCTGGGTGCTCAGTCGTAAGGCAGGCGAGAGACGTGGATGTATAGCCATTACCCCACGATTGGTCGACATGGCAACGGGCACTAGCTCTACGACGACAGTTGCACACCTCGGCAACCAGATAGAGTGCTCGATTGGTGGTGTCCATGCATGGGGTTGATGCAAAGGGACAGAGAGTCTTGCCTGATCCCGGAACAAACAGATAGCTAATGCCATTGTAAGTACATATTATAAGTTTTTGATAAGGTATATATAATATAACTTGTGCGCTCACGAGATTTCTCTCTTATCCTTATGAGATTGGCTTGAAGGAAAAGGAGGCAACTGGTGAGTTCACTCCTAAGGACAAGTTGATGCCTTACACGAGACTTAGGACGGGACTAATATGGACGTGTGAGGGGCGTAGGAGGTGTCCGCCTCGGGTGAGAAAGGTGTCTGGTGATCAATACACCTCTACGTCAAAATCCAGTGCCTCCAGTGTCATCGGCAGCTTCCATTGATGTGGAGGCTATGAACGCCCAAATTCGGGAGGAGCTTAGAGCGGAGATGACTCAGAATTTCAACGCCATTTTGGCGCAGATGGGCTTACCGACTTTTGGTGCTTTCCAGCAGGGCAGTGTTCCTACGCAACCTGATCCAGTTCCGGAGTTCACGGTAATCACTAATATCACAACTATTGTTCTTAAATGCATGATTCTTACTATAATATATGTTGTTTCATAGACTAACTATGAATAGAGTTTTTTTTAAAGGAAGAGACACCATGTGAGCTATTAGCTCAGGAGATGGTCATGGCAGTTTCATTTCGTTGCTTATGGCCAGCACAACCCCCTAGGGACCGGGTACGATTGCACAACCAGCAGTCGCTGATATTCACTATGTGGTCAGCGTTTCAGAATTGTGCCCGGTTTCGAAGAATTACCTCTTCCGCTGCCGAATGCAAAGTTGGTCTACAGTCAGTGACTGATGCCCTTGGCAGTTAGTTCTATGGCCGCGTGCATTGGTGCGGTTATCAGATGAGGTACAATGATTAACATATATATATATATATCATATATATATTTTCTTTTATAGTTCCATATATATGATTGTCAGTAATATCTTTTTAATTTGACTAATTACTAGGTGTCGGGAAGGCCGACAAAGAAGGGAAAGAAGACATGTTCACCTCAGGAAGGCCGACGTGATGAAGTGAAAAAAGTAAATGTTTCTATAACAAAGTGTCCACTCATTACGGAGATCGAGGTGGTGCAAGGCCTTACTTCTCCGTCGTTTTAGCTACATGAGTGCGCTAGCGATGTAGCCGATGAAGCAATGATTGAGATTCAGTTGTCGCACCACCAATTCCACTACTTTGAGGATACATCGACCTTCATTTCTAAGGTTGATATAGGAGAATTCTTACGTGGGGAAGAGTTGAATGTTTCCATGATACAAACATTCATGAGGTAATACTTTAGTATATAAATTAAATATGCATTATATATACATATATATGCCTTAATTAAGTAGTTTTCAATTTAACTAACTTCCATAATAAGTAAGTTTTCTTTTAATCAAATATGATTTCTCAGGCTATTATACAATGAATTGATTGCATCTAGTGAGCCAATGTTTGGTTGGTTATGTCCAAGCATAGTACGAGATGACAGTTGCTTAAGAAACAAAAAGGAGTTGAAAGAGTATCTCAAAGCTTCTTTGAAAGCATGTTCTCTCTTGAATATAAGATCATTCTCTTCCTTACATTGAATCGTATGCTTCTTAAACTCACTTTACTTTAATTAAATTGACCTATTAGTTGTTCTACGATTAATATATAACTATATTTTATTGTTGTGGAATCATGACATGATTGCAATATGTTTGTCACGTAACGAAGCCTACCACTTTGATTTCTTTGCGTAAAGAAACAATGCGGCCCTTACTAGTCAAATCATTGTTAAATAGGTAGCCTAATCGAAACTCAATATATGCGCACTTATTAATATTAAATGTACATCTATCTTATAAAAATGTGTATTGATGTAGTGTGATGAAGGAGGTTAATGCAATAGGACTTCGAGCACCAAAATCTCTCTGTTTGGCATTCAGTCGAGGTAACATGACTAATTTTTTTTCCTTATATAGAAACACATAATAAACATCTAAAATCAATGTCATTTATTGCATCCTTTGGTGAATTTAGTGTCCGCAACAAGAGGTGGACTTGCGTGTGGGTATTACGTCATGAGGTTCATGCTCGATATCGTCAACCGTTGCACAATGTTGATGATCTTCAAAATGTATGTAACTTATTAATTAATTAGTATTTGTTAGTTTCGGGGCTATTTTGGCTTTTTACGCTTCCAAATCGTATTTATTGATTCATTTAACCCCAAATTCATTTTGAACATGATTATATGAGGCATAATGTAACTATTGTGTAGATTTTTAGGTTTCCAATTGTTGTTTGTTGCATTTCGGGAACGAAAAGGCCATTTCGGCCTATTTTTCCCTTTTCGCTCCCAAAATGTACTTATCAAGTCATTTAACCCCAAATTCTTTTGAACATCATTATATGAGGCATAATATAACTAGTATGTAGATTCTTAGGCTTTCATTTGTTGTTGGTTGCATTTCGGGAACGAAAAGGCCATTTCCGGCCTATTTTGGCCTTTTCGCTCCCAAAATGTACTTATCAAGTCATTTAACCCCAAATTTTCTTTGAACATGATTATATGAGGCATAATATAACTAGTATGTAGATTCTTAGGTTTAATTTGTTGTTGGTTGCATTTCGGGAACGAAAAGGCCATTTCCGGCCTATTTTGGCCTTTTCGCTCCCAAAATGTACTTATCAAGTCATTTAACCCCAAATTTTCTTTGAACTCATTATATGAGGCATATTATAACTAGTGTGTAGACTTTTAGGCTTGCATTTGTTTTTGATTGAATTTCGGGAAGGTATATGTCATTTTTAGAACTACTAACTACGGTAAAATGATTGAATTCTTATATATGTGTTTATTCCTTGGTTGTTTTGCAAGGTTTATAATGAGAAGAAATCCACACCAAGTTTGAGGAACTTCACCAAAGAAGAAATAGATGAAGTTCGGGATAAGTTGGCGTCCCACATTACCGATGATTGCATATGATACATTTTAGCTCGAATGTACTAGTTTCTATCAATTCTATGTACACTTTTTACATTATTAAATATATTTGAAGTTAATTATTACCTTTCTCCACTTGTCATATACTATTGCATTTGCATTTTTTTTGTCAAAGGGAGGTTTTGGGTGGGGGTGGGGTGGGTTGGGGGGGGGGGGGGGTGGTGGTGGCTGCTGGGTGGGCTGGGGATGGGGTGCAGGGGTGTGGCAGGGGGGTGTGCAGGGGTGGGCTGGTGTTGTGCAGGGGTGGGCAGGGGTGTGCAGGGGGTGTGCAGGGGTGGGAGGCAGGGTGGGCACTGGGCAGGGGTGTGGCAGGGGTGGGAAGGGAAAGGTCTGGGTGGGTGTGGGCAGGGGCTGTGGGTGGGTGTGGGCAGGCTGGGTGGATGTGCTGGGGTGGGATGGGTGTATAGGGGGTGGGAAGGGGTGGGCAGGCAGGGTATGCAGGGGCAGCAGAATTTAAAAAAATAAAAATAAAAAACGAAGGGCTGCGCACTAGTAGAAAAACAACGATTTGCGTCCCCTGATGTGCGTCGCACTGAAACGAAAATGACGCGAAAACCCTATTTGCGTCGCACATGAAGAAGAGTGCGACACACATCATGTGTAAACGAGCACCAGACTAAGCTATCTGCGTCGCATCGACCAAAGGTGCGTTGCAAAAGCCCAATGTGCGTCGGACCATATGGAGCATACGACGCAAATCGTCTTTTGTTTAAAAAAAAAAAATACACTATGTGCGTCACATGGTAATGTAGCGCGTTGCAAAAGCCCAATTTGCGTCGACCCTCATAACCTGTCCGACGCAGATCCCGACCCAAATATTATTAACCTAAATACTCAGCCTTATACCCGGCCGCTTCTCACTCTCAAATCTCCTCCCTCACTCCATCTCCCTCCCTCACTCAAACCTAAAATCTCCAGCCGTCACTCCTTCTCCCTCTCTCTCCTCTCTCACTCTCTTTCCTTCTCCCTCTCTCATTCCATTGCACAGTTCATCATTTCCATAGTTCTTCTCTCGCCAAATATTTCGTTCGTTCTGTGACAATTCCACAGTTCATCATTTCAATTTCGTCTGCATCCGTGAAATTTATCATTCGAAGACCTCGTTTTTTCATTTTCGTGAATTTTTCGAAGACCTCGTTGTTTCATCCTAAAATCTCCAGGTAACTTATTTTTTTTCTTTTTCTTTTTCTTGTTTTTATTCGCCTGTTTTAATTTTTCGTAATTTGTCATTTTTTTCAGAATTCAGATCTTGTTTGAAGACCTCTTTTTTTCATTCCGTGAATTTTTCGAAGACCTCGTTTTTTCATCCTAAAATCTCCAGGTAACTTTTTTTTTTCTTGTTATTCGCCTGTTTTAATTTTTCGCAATTTTTCATTTTTTCAGATCTTGTTTGGAGATCTTCGTTTTTTTAATTTTCGTGAATTCCAGATGTGTTCGAAGTATAACAACGAGAAGGAAGGTCAAGATGTGAAGGAAGCTCCAACATTTTTTTACTATTATTGATAGATTTTTTTTATGAATTATTGTAATATATATGTTCTAAAATTCGAAGCATTTTCGTTTTTATTTTTCCAGATCTGGTCGAATTTTTGTACAGTATTGTTATTAGTTTTATTTGGTTTTCAATCCTCTATCTCTACACATTCATTGTCCAAATCTTGAGGCTGTGGATTTTCAATCCTCTATCTCTTACATCTCCATAGTCCATTGCCTTTGTAATTGGTATTGTTTTTAGTTTTTTTGTACAGTATTCATTTCCTTTTCAATTACTGCATTCGTTATTGCTGATTCATGATGGAATTTGTGTAGAATTTCCTGCATTTGTTAGTTTTTTTTTATAAAAAAAAAACAAAATTTTTAAAAATAAATTGCACTTTGCGTCGCACGTGGCCCAAGGTGCAACGCAAATTACTCATCTGCGTCGCACCCTAGGCGATGTGCGACGCAAATTACCCTTTGAGCTTGGTGATTTGGGCTCGCAAGATCCACTTGCATCGCACCGTATACAGGTGCGACGCAAATAGGTGAACCATCTGCGTTGTTTCCGCATACGACGCATATCATTTCTGAGTCATTTGCGTCGAGGGCTTTGGCGTCGCACCAAAGTCCGACGCAAATAGGCGTCTTACATCCGACGCAAATTGCCTTTTCTGTACTAGTGGCGCTAGTTGAAACACGCGCAGCCCTTCTTGCTAGGAAGGGTTGCACTTGTTAAAAAAGCGCAGCCCTTCATAGTATGAAGGGCTCATAGCTACAGCCCTTCAATATTAGAAGGGCCGCGCTTTTTAGGAAAAAGTGCAGCCCTTCGTTGTGAAGGGCTGCGCTTTAAAAGCGCATCCCTACTTAAAAAGTGAAGGGCTGCTATTGAAAGGGCTGCTGTCAAAAAGCGCAGCCCTAAGGGCCTTTTTTAGCGCAGCCCTTCCTAATTTTTCCATTAGTGAAAGATGGTAAGGAACTGTGGCAGTTTTTGTTTGAGAATGATAGTTTGTTCCTTTATAAGGAACAGACGAATTGGCGCTAAACTTATAAGTTAAA